>NC_091824.1:32530000-32597500 GCF_038994185.2 Dermacentor albipictus
CAAAGCGTTTGCTCAGTCTATCTAAAAAAATTCACGCAGAAACTCCTCTGAAAGTTGTTTGAGTATACGTAAGCATTGTGCCACTTGCTCATCTCAACGCAGCTCGGTATCATTATCAATGTTATGAAATTTGGCTCGACCAGCATAAACCCCTATGAACTCTCGTCAGTCTGTCAACCTTGTCGGACATAACCCGACCCTTATCGACTCTTGTCGGACCTTATCAACCTGGATTCCAAGCAAAGCTGCTGCGAAACCATCACTACAATTGCTGAGGGGGTTATGCAATAATTTATTAATGGTTCGCTTGCTTGTCTTGAGCCTGTTCTTTATTGACACGTATTCTGTTCTGTGCGTTGTTTGGGTCATTTTAATAAAATTACGCACTGTTCAGTTCACTTTGTTGATCGCTTGTAGATCACTTTGTAGTTCACTTTGTTGATCGCCTTACGTGGGTATTACACATGGCACGTTTTCCTTGCTTACCGGAGTAGAGCTATTGGTTAGAGTCGTATGCGCCATTGGAATCGTCTTATGTGACGGACGGCAAATTTTTCGTAGGTTAGGCACTCAAATGCTCGAGCATATAAAGAACCAAGCACCACGACCGCGCCTCTTTGCAAAGATTAGCTAGTCTGCGATTTTAGTGTTTCGTTTTTATTTGAATATACTTCTGGCGCTTCCCTGCCCGTGCAAGCAAGGTACAGAAATATAATGACAAAACCAAGTACATAGTGAGAAAAAGTTCATAGTGAAAATTCAATACACTGAATCAGGTTTATAAAAGCGTCGATATTATTGAAACGTACATAATCATTAGTTAGGTTATTCCACTAGGAAATGGCTGACGGGAAAGGAAGTGTTTGTGAACGTTTACACGACTTGGGGATAGAAAAACTGTTTTAGGATAATATAGTCTGGTTGAGTGATAAGGAGGGTGATGCAGGTAATGCGAATATGTTATCTGAAAATCACCGTGGTATAATTGATTAATAAACTTTAGTCGGGGAACCATTCTTTGCAAGACAGATTTTAGTATTGCCCTTGCTATCAGACCTAAGACACCAGATTGCCTTTTTGGGACATGAATATACAAACCTGACTGCAAATTTTTGTATGCGTTCTATTTAATTGATAAGGTGGGTTTCCTGAGGAATCAAGATTATATCAGCGTATTCTGGGTATGGCCTTATTAGTGTACGTGTTTAGTTTCAGGTTTGGTGGTCCGGGGCAAAGTTTCCGTCTTAAAAAGGGTAGTTTGCCTTCGGATTTTTAACCAAAGGTCGAGATTTGTGGCTCCTAGTTAAGGCTAGGCGTGAGTTTAATGCCTAAGTATTTTACCTGGTTGCTTTTGTCGATTATTGAGCTTCCAACTGCATATATAAATTTAAGCGGGAGTTCTTTTTTTGTGACAGATATGTAATGTGCTTTTTAGTGTTGTTTCATGGCCCTAGTTTTGCACCCGGAGTGTTGTTTGCAGTTAATTATAGTTATTTTTGGTCGTTTGAGTTGCGCGCGACTGTGTACGGGAAATGCGCGTTGGCTAACAGTTGCATTTCAATGGAGTTCTTAACGCAAAACTGGATGTCATTAATAAACGTAAAGAACAACAGTGGCGCAATAACCGATCCTTGAGGTATTCCGGAGTAGACGTCGGGTGGTTGCGAAAGATGATTATCAATTGTCACGCTCTGTTGATTATTGGTTAGAAAACTGCTGATCCGTGACACAGGAACAGCGCTTGTGGCACCACGCCTGATCGCCTTGTTTTCACTACGCAGGTCTTGCTTTTTATCATCTTCGGATGGTCGTCCTGCTTATCCCGTGAACCCGCACCGTCCCATTTACTTGTGCCAGCCTCAGGCATGACCGAAGCCTATTTCAGCGATACGCCAGCCGCGATACCGACCTATTCGCTCGACGTTTCCTTCGGCCTCCCAGCCACATCGACACAGCCATCACCAGGAGAGGCTGATTTAAGCTGCCGACCCATCGACCTACACTTCAGCGGACACGGGAACAGCGCTTGTGGCACCACGCCTAATCGCCTTGTTTTCACTATGCAGGTGCGTATAATTGCCTCTCTTCATGCTAAAAAATCTGATAACCGCTACCTGGTACTGTTACCGTATCCACAAGTGTTATTTGACACAGTGTACGACTGTTTTTCTGTTATCCTACTGTTATTACGTTCGGGGGATGTCGAGACTAACCCTGGACCTAACACACGTTCTGAATCTCTACTTGATATTGAATCGCTTCCTTCTGATCCTTCAGAACAAATGAACGTTTTATTCAAACTGCTTAAGGATCTGCACACTCGATCGCTTCAAACTTCCAAAACACAATCCGAACTAGCTGCTGACGCAAAGTCAATCAAAAATGGCCAGAAAAACATTGATACAAAAATTACTGGTCTCCAAAATTGCTTAGATTTACTTGAAGAAAAATTTAAAAATGTCGACCAAGTGATCAAAGAAATCTCAGAAGGGAATGCCAAGGTAAACAGTACGACCTGTCGCTTGGAAGCGCTTGACTTACGCCTCGTTGACATTGAAGGCAGATCGCGCCGTGGTAACCTAATATTTCGCGGTATCCCTGACACAAAAGAATCATGGCAAGAAACCGAGACCAAGTTAATATCAACGATTAAATCATTCTTCAATACATTTCCAGATGACACCCTTCATCGCGCACATCGCCTTGGCCCTTTCGATCCTAACAAGTGTCGCCCCATAGTTGCAAAGTTTTCACATTCGAAAACCCGGGAGAAGGTGTTCGCGCTGCGCAATCAATTCAAACAAAATAACCTTGCTATTAGCGAAGACTTCTCGGTTCCCACCCGCGTTGCTCGCAAAAAGTTAATAGAGTTCGGTACCAGTCACCCCGGTTCCCCCAACTTTAAACTCCACTACAATAAATTGTTTCTGAACAATAAATGTTATATTTACGACGCGTCTACCGATAGCGCCCGTGAAAGAGCGCAGAGTGCATCTGACACATTACAGAATCAATCGGTTCCACTACGTGCGTTACAATAGGGAAGCGTAAGGGGTAGTGGCTTAACATCACAAAAAGCTTTACCTTACTTACCTATTCTTTTTACAAATATAAGAAGCCTTGTGAATAAATTTCATTCTTTATCTTCGGCAATCGACACGTGCGATGCAAAAATTATTGCCTTGACAGAAACTTGGCTTCCTACACATGTGCGCGATTATGATACTTTCTGTGGCGCCGGCAATTTCGCTGTCTACCGCTATGACCGATCTGCACGCCGAGGAGGAGGCGTCCTTCTCGCAATTTCTAAAGATATTCCATCATTTCATATAGATATTAACACTGAACTTGAAACCACGTGGGCTTGCCTAACTGTCGGTCACACAAAGATAATCCTCGGCGTTTGCTACCCCTCACCCTCGTTATCTGCCACTTTCACTGAACAGCTACACGATGCTATTAATCCAATTTTTTCCCGTTTTCCTACAGCACCGTTATTTTTACTCGGCGATTTTAATTTTCCGAATTTAATATGGAATACGCATCCACCCACCATAAAGCGTTTTTCCGTTCAGGCTAAAGATTTTTGTACACTGTGTTCCCTATTTTCATTTTCCCAACTTGTGACTCAGCCTACCAGATCATCAATCAGAATCGCTAACACGCTTGATTTATTCCTAACTAATCGACCAGAACTTGCTTCCTCTATAACATACCTACCTGGTATTAGCGACCATACCTTACTGACATTCGGTTTAAAAGTCTGCTATCCCAAAAGATAAAAGTTAAGAAAGTAATACGCGATTACAAGAAAGCTAACTTTGAAGCCATTAACATTTTTTGTTGATTTTGAGAACCATATGGTCCAGTCAAATTGGGATATGTTTGTAGACCAAGTACGCCTATTAACTGAAAAGTTCATTCCTAATCGCATCATCACTTCTAATCCTCAATCCCCTTGGTACAACTCTTATATAAAGCGCCTATCTAACAGAAAAAAACGTCTCTATCGCTTAGCTAAACCATCTGCAAGTAAAACAACTTGGAAAACCTATAACGTTGCCAATCATCTGTACTTGACTGCACTAAAAAATGTTAAAAACAATTACTTATCCCATACATTACCTGACATGCTTACGACAGATATCCGAAAGTTTTGGCGCGTCATTAACCCGTCTTCTGATAGCTCGATCACCTTGAAAGATGAGTCTGGTGAAGTTATTTCAAGTGAAGCTTGCGCAAACATTCTCTGTGAATCATTTGCAAATAATTTTTCCACTTCATCGAACATTGATCTACCACACACAGAACACTACAACTATCTCATTATGAAACCCATAGCTCTTGACTTTGCAGGTATTGCTAGGCTGATTCGTGATTTGCCTTTAAACTCAGCTCCCGGGTATGATACCATTAATAGTAAATTTTTGAAAAACACTACCACATACTCTTCTGTAATACTTGCTAATATTTTCCAGCAATCAATAAACACTTGTACTCTGCCAGCTCAATGGAAAATAGGGAAGGTGGTTCCGTTGCATAAGTCTGGTAACAAAAGCTCACCCCTGAATTACCGCCCGATTTCGCTTACCAGCACCTGTTGCACACTTCTTGAACATGTTATATTTACTAATCTCGTTAACTTTCTTGACTCGAACACATTTTTCACCTCTGCTCAACATGGTTTTCGCAAAACATTCTCATGTGAAACCCAACTAAAATCTTTCACTCATAGATTACACTGTATTTTAGACCGCGCCTCCTGTGCCGACTGTGTATTTTTAGACTTTAGCAAAGCATTTGACAAAGTTTGCCACAAACTGCTCCTATTCAAGCTGAGTCTTTTAAACCTTGACAGTAACCTGCTAAAATGGATTGAGTGTTTTCTTACTAACCGGCATAAATTTGTTACTGCGAATAATTACGATTCATCATTGACTGAGGTTCGTTCTGGTGTGCCTCAGGGATCAGTACTAGGGCCCCTACTTTTCCTGATTTATATTAATGACCTACCTTCTTCATTGACATCTCACATTCACTTGTTTGCTGACGATTGCGTGATATATCGTGAAATAATTAATAATGGCGACACTAATGCTCTTCAGTTTGACTTGGACTACGTGATTGATTGGTGTAACACTTGGCTTATGGAACTTAATATTGCTAAATGTAAAGTTATGCGCGTGCAGAGGAACACCCCAAGTACTCTTCCTACTTACTATCTAAATAAAATTCCTCTATAACCCGTTAACTCATACAAATACTTAGGAGTTCATATAACAGCAAAACTAACCTGGAACATTCACACTGAGAACATAATAAGTAAAGCTAATAGTATGCTCGGTTACTTACTGCACAAGTTTTCCAAAGCACCATCATCCTTAAAATTACTACTTTACCAGTCATTAGTGCGTCCTAAATTAGAATACGCTGCAGCTGTGTGGGACCCATGCCATGAAAGCCTTATTTCTACACTCGAGCTTGTCCAAAATAACTCAGTCCAATTGATATTTTCAAATTATAACCATACCGCTAGCGTAACATCAATGAAGGACAATCTATCTCTTCCATCACTTGCATCTCGCAGAACAATAGCACGTTTGACACTGTTTCACAAATTTTATTATCATTCCTCCCTTCACAGTAACTTCATTTATCAGCCTCATTACCTATCGAGCCGCATCGATCATCGCCATAAGGTCGGACTTCAAACAGGCAACACTAACACTTTCAGTCAATCTTTCTTTCCCAGATCATCACGACAGTGGAACCCCCTTCCCTGTGAAATTGTATCGATTGTCGACAACAAACTGTTTCGTAAGGCTCTAGCTAACATTGTATAATTAGGAATTAACATGTTATTTCATTTACTTGCCGTACTTACAAGCGACTAAGGACGACACTGGTTAACATTGTACTAACAGGAATTATCAAGATGCTACTTTGTTTACATTGTCTGTCGTACTTACAAATATTGGGCAAGATATTACATAGTATTGTATAATTAGTATTTACTAACACACTGCATTGTTTATTTTCCGTACTTTATTGTTATACTTCCCGTTTTCCCAATCCCCTCTGTAATGCCTTCGGGCTTTGAGGGTACCATAAATAAATAAATAATAAAGTAAATAATGCCAAAAGCCGATAGTTCTGTGAGTGCTTCGTGGTGCTGGACGACGTCAAACAGCTTTGAAAAGTCTAAACAAATGCATCTAATCGGCCTTCATTGCTAAGTACGTTAGATATGTTTTGAATTACCTCAGCTAATTGAGTTATAAATGACACGCCTGATCTGAAATCGTGCTGTTGTTTATATAGAAGTTCGTGAGTTTCAAGGTAAGTTATTATGACCTTAAATAATAAGAGTTCCATTATTTTGCAGCATGAGCTTCTTAGTGACCCTGTCCGCGCGGTATTTATACAACTTTAATTTCCAGCCAGATATATGCATTCGAATTATTGCAGCGCTGCAGCAGTCGTCCTGTAACACTGATGCTTGAAGAGAAATAGTTATTATATAAAAAAGATAATTTGATGTCCAGGTTCCATATCGACTAAGGAAAGAGTTTGTAATCTGAACAGGGCGAGTAGATTTTTTAGGATCAAGCTTATGCAATAGAGAAAGTATTCAGTTTTCACTTACACCTAATTCTTTCGTGGGCATTGTGACAGCGTAAGGTGTTCAAACTGCGTTAATAGAATGTGTGGTAAAAGCTGACTGAAGGACCGAAGATACCCTGCCTCTTTCATCTGACAAATGCAGCCACAATTCTTTAGGGTCGTGCGCCATAAACGAAGGTAACGCATTGTCAAAGAAATCGTCTTTTGTTTTCGATTTGTTTTGTGTTGTAGTACCAATAAGATAATGTAACCTGCATTTGATTCCTTTTTCCTCCGTCGTTTTATTTAAATTTTTAGTTGGATTATTTCACGCGTTATCCATGGGTATTCACGGTTAATGCGATTCCTTTTATTCGGAATGAAGGTGTCTTCGCAATATTTTACAATGTTTGTAAAACACCTCCAAAGGTTTTGTAGAATTGTTAGTTCACCGAATAAATGAAATTAGGATTGTGATGTACTGTAACTTTAAAAAAGCCTACATTCTTCAAATATAAAGACATAATTGATACAAAATGAAACACACACCAGCGATAGACACATAGACAAGGACTCGGGTGTCTATATTGTTGTGCATGTCTTATTTACGGTAATCATATCCTTCGGTAGACATCAACTAGGCCAAGAAGCAGCTTTCTTGAAGCAAATTCTTTAAAAATGTAGACCAGCAGCACCAGGCAATCTCACGTGCTCCTTAAGTGGATTTTTAAAAATAACCCTAGTTGAAATCTTTATTACGCAACATTATCGCGTCATTTCCGGAGCCTATAATGTCCCCATGCCTCCTGGTAACGATCACGTCTTTCAACTACGAGCGTGTGTGCCCGAGATTTCTTTTATGCGAGTCACTCGTTATCTTTTGTAACGCATTTTACGGCAGGCAAACGGCAGGCCGGTAGCTAGGTTCTTTTCCCGTATCACTTAAGGCCTCTTCGTTAAACATTGCGCAGACTACATGACGGACGGAGTCCCAGTAGGGCCCTTGAGACGTCTTGTGCGTGCTGCAGAAGCTCTATTGGCACTAGGTGTTACAAAAGTGACGTAACTAAATGCATAACTTCTTGTCGACGAAAACAGATTTTAACTGTGGTGAAATCAGCTCCCGGCCAATTTGGTACACGGGCGCAAGCGTAACCTACTCTGGCTGTGGACCCACACTCAGGCTGTTGGGTGTAAATGAATACTCCAGGTGGGAGCTGATGGGCTTGTATTGTTGACCACCTCTGTCCCAGTCGCAGGCCCATCCTAAAGGTATCGCCCGAAGATACCCTGCGTCGCTTGAATGAGCCGCACTCGTAGATCGTTGGGCCTCATTCACTTGGTGTGATCTACAGCGCTTGCACTCACTATCCAGGTGAACACGTTCCAGCGTGGTCAAAAGCTGTGGTCGAGGGTTGGTATCACTCTGTCTCGCTGCCCGAGTCTCTTCACGCCGTTTCGGGCCCATACGTGTCAAACTCAGGAGCACCACAGCTGAACAACGGTCAAATTTTGGTAACAAATTAGGCACTTGTAAGCCTCATAAATCACGATAACCACCGTTTGGATTTGGATCGCGCACACCTACTATGGACGAGTCAACCGTCTCAAACGCACCAACTGCCGCTCTGGTCAGCAAACGTGCTGCCGCGCTGCACCTCTTTAGCTTGGACTGCGTCATGCGTGGCGCGACAGCCATTTTTCTGTCCACACGACACATACCTAATCCAGCAGTGGCTTTTCCATTTCTCTCTCTCTCTCTCTCTGCAGAGTGATGCAAAATTAGTGCGCGCGAGCAGTAAGGTTGCAAAGATATACGCGATATTAGTGTTACATGTGTTCGTTTCATGCGGATTTAGCGAGCGGCCCCTCAATTACCGAACTGAATACGTTTCACACAATAGAATAACACTTGAGAGGCTGAAACTTGAACCAAGTAAGTCTTGGGCAATATACCAATGATTTACCCATCATGTTACAGACGCTTGCGTGGTGCACGAGATTACCGACTCATTCCAACTTTTAAGTTATTGCCTGCCAAATCAACAACATAACGGACTGTGCAACATGCAAGAAGCAGGACTTGCACGGTGACACCTGTTACCCTGTGTTACAGGCATTTTCCAAACTAACATAAAAACACTGAAAGGAAGGCAAGAAAAGGTATTTAGCGTATACCTCGGCCTACGGAGGAACAATTCAAGTGTAAGAATACTTGCAGAAAGTTAGACGCCTATCACTTCCTGTGCTATCACTTCATGCGCTTTGCTTCCAGAGTTTCGGTTCATCTGTTTGCTTCAGGTAACAGTCCTGTGGAGCAGAATTTTCTCCCGGCGAATTATGGAAGCCCTTCTATGCTGCCAGAGCCAGCGCAGAAATTTTCTTTGCATCACTTTAGTTTCTTGGTTCAAGAGCAGGAGAGATATTGCCGTCCCATCTAGCGCGTGGTAACGCAAACCACAGTGCTCACCGTCATATATACACTGATATCTCTTTTACGCCTACATCGTCTGTCATTGGTGTGTGCGGCTTCTGTGGGCGAGTCTCACCATCTCAGCCTCTCTCATTCACCGCACTTCAGCTGTAACCACTCAACTAGCTGTACTGCAGCTAGCTTTTGTTTACATTATAGATCAGAGAACTTAGTCTCGGGTTATCATACTGCACTCCAAAGCGGCCCAGCGGTCTCTAAGGTCGCCACGCATGCAGGAAAAGCTCGTCATGGACATCACACGCACATGCATCAATGTCTGCGAACAGCATCACAGCGTTGTGCTGCAGTGGTTTCCTGCCAACTGCTGTATGCAAGGCAACATCCAGGCTGTCATGCCAAAGCTGGACATGACACTTCGAGAGAACCGACATAGAAAGCTGTCTGAAGAAAAGACGTAGAAAAAACGTAGAAAAAGAGGTAGCACCTGTGGCAAAAGCTTGCTGTCTACTGCCATTCCCTTAGACTAACGAAAGCCATCAAAACACGCGCGTATATAAAGAAAATTGAACCTGTTGATTCTATATGTTCCGAAACCTTAATAGGGACGACCAAAAATGCCGTCACCGCATTAGACTAAACGTAGCCTACACAAAATACAAGTAGAAGATTCAACTGATGGACACGAAGATTTTCTATCTGTAACAGTCCTTACGACGTGCAACACATTCTATGTAACTGCTGCCTCTATTTGCCAGAAATAAATTCTTTAAAGGCGGCACTACACCTGCAACGGTACTCGATCTTAGAAATTCGGTGCATTCTCAATCCGTGACCAAACACCACCTATCCGATAAGCGCCACGAAGGCGCTGATGATGCACTTGCGGGCCACAAGGCTTAACGAAACGTTGTAAATATCTCTATAATGAGTATACGCATGTGTCAGACTGTAAGTGCCCTTTAGGTGTTTATCACTGTGTATATCATAACACACTTGTTCACGGCAACTATTCAGTCAACAAAGACAACAGACTGTTTTCAGGAAGAGATATTCTATAATGGGATTATGTCCATGTCATCAATCACGTAATGCAGGATTGCTTTCATATATAATAAAGAAGCATCTGATCGAGTAGACATACCAGCAGTTAAAAGAATGATTGCGTATTCTAAGAGCACAAGGGGTATACGTGAATATCTTGGGAGGTATTTCCAGAGATTGCACAGCTACCTTGTTTCTCCACAAGTACGAAATTGCCTGTCAAAAAATGGGTCAGGCAATAAGACTCAATCACTCCAATGACATTATCTGCATGCTTTAAAGAATTCCTCCTAAGAGCGTGCGAAGGCCCAGGGGTGAGAATGGAATGGAATGGAAAAACTTTAATTCTCTATATCTCAGAGAGATTGGCGGTGGGCCGGTGTCTTCATGTTTTGAGTCCTGGCTGCTTCACAAGGTCGGCGCCCCTATTCCAGGGCACCGCTGAGTCTTGCTGCCTCGCAGGCGTGCTGCACAATTGCCCGTTGGGCTGCGAGCTCGCTGCTGGTGAGCAGACCCTCCCATTGTTCCGCACTTGGGTTATTTACTTTATGGAATGCGAAATTACGCTTGCATTCCCACGTGATGTGATATAACGTGGGGGTTGTTCCGCACCACGGACATGTATCCCTGTACTGGGTAGGGAACATTTTGTGTAATGTGTGCAGGTTGAAGAACGTACCTGCTTGCAGTCTTCGCCAGCTTACTGCCTCATGTTGTGTGAGCGATGTGTGGGGTGGGGGTATTTAAACATACACCGAGTATTTCCACAACCTTCGGTTTGCAGATGACTGTGTCCTTTGCAGCAACACAGGGCATGAATAGCAACAAATTATTGAGAAGCTTAGTCAAGAAAGGGCCAGAGTGGGGTAAAAGATTAATATGCAAACTACAAGGCTATTGTTCAATAGCCTGCCAAATAAACAAAAATTTCCGATTGCAGTCAGCCTCTACAGTTTATGCAGGAATACGCCAATATAGACCAATTATTCACTGGATGCTCTAATCACGACAATGAAATATGCAGAAGAATAAAAATGAGTTGGAGAGCATATCACAGCCATTAGCAAAAACTGACTGAGATTCTACCACTGTCGTTGAAAAGTGTACAGTCAACAAATTCCACCTCTGTTAATATATGGGGCAGGAACTTAGAGGTTAACCAAGATGAAGAACAAGTTAAGGACCACGAAAAGAGTGATAAAACGAAAAATGTTGGGAGTAACGCATGCAGCCTAAAGGCAGTTGTGTGGAACGCAGAGCGAACAGGGATAGCAGATGTTCAACTTGACATAAAGCGAAAAATAATGGAGCTCCAGCGGCAGGCCATGTAATGCGTAGGGCAGATAATCGATGGGCCATGGGAGTTAAGTAGAGGGTGCCAAGGGTAGAGAAGCGCAGTCGAGGACGGCAGAAAATTAGGTGGGGTGATGAAATGAGGAAATTTGGAGGCAGGGCGTTAGAAACCTCGAGCCTCTGGAAACATTGCCAGTAGAAATTACGACACGAGATGGGCACCCCATTCCGAGGGTGAACTCCATCACAATTTTAGGGCTTTTAATCAACGCCAAGGGCTTAAATGCCCAAGTTCAAAAGAAACTAGGCGCGCAGGCGAAAAATAAGTCTCTATCAATAATGGCTCCAAGAAATCGGCGCATTCATCTTTAAGGTACATTTCGGCTATCAATCCACAAGATATATGGGGCCGTCGCTTTCCCCTATGCGTCAACGACCATCGCTAACGAAGATGGAAACTAGACGACGCAGTTCCTGTGGCAAGAACTGCGCAAGTGTCGACATGCTGAAGTCCTCCACCTTTACCTGCCAATGTCATTGATGTGTTTATCGAAAATGTCGCTACAGTAGCCCTCGTCGATACCGGTGCCGCTATTTCAGTTATGGATGCCAGGTTTTGCCGTTCACTTCGCAAAGTGCAAGTAGGAAGCGTAGGAAGCAAAGTAGGAAGCAAAGTGCAAGTAGGGAGCGTGCAAGTAGGAATACTCACTGGCACGAGACGATAATGTTGGTAAACATATTATTTTACCCCAAAGGAACAGCGAAACTGTGGTTTCAGAATAACGAACACGAAATTTGGAGCTGGGATGCATACAAGGACAAGATGCATTCCTTATTCGGCAAGTCTGCACGTAGAAATGCAGCAGCAGAGAAGGAGCTGGCACCTCGTGTGCAGACAGTGACACAGTCATACCTGACCTATATACAGGACGCGCTTTCCCTTTCCGCGAAGCCGATGACGGCATGACGGAGTCTGGGAAAGTGGGCCACGTGTTAAAGGGCGTAGCGGATGATGCCTTCAATCTGCTAATCTGCAAAGACTGCGACACCATCGGTCCCATCATCCAAGAGTGGAAGCGCTTTGAGGCCGCCAAACGTCGACGCTTTGCCCATCATTTCGCTCGACTTCCGAACACGGCAGCAACGTGGCCGTGCGGAAATGTACCTGAGGCATCGGCGCCGCTCACTGTATCACACGTGAAGAAGATCATCCGACGTGAACTTGACGCTGTGTCTCCTGCTTCTACGTGTGGCCGTACCTGTGACCATAGCTCCCAGATGGTGCCACTAGTCCAAGCTGTGGTTCATCAGGCGATCTACAATGCTGGCCAGGACTCTGTGTGCGCCGCAGCTCCTTACCAGCCGATCGACCGCCATCCCTTACTTTCGCACGCCCAAGGTCGAAGGCCGCCGTTCCGTACTCGCAATCCAGCCGAGTGGAGGACTGCGGAGGACCGTCCCATTTGCTTCAACTGCCGTCGTATTGGAGAAGTGACCCGCCATTGCAACAGAAGGTCCTTAAGAAGGTCCTAACACCACCCACAGTTCCGTTCAGTCGCGTCGCCGATGGCGGAACGCTTCCCGTGCTAGGGATGTGCTCCACATGAAAAAGTGTTGTTGAACGATCCACAAGCGTATTACTTGCCGTGCTCGAGAAATGCTCCCATGAACTCATCCTCGGTATGGATTTTGTCTGCTCATTCTGCCCTTATTGACAGTGGTACCGGCTTGCTTCAGCTAGACCTACCATGCTACCATGACGCTCCTGCTGCACGCCAACCGCGCTTCTGCTCAGCGGATTACGTTCGCCTACCTCATCAAGCCGTTATATAGGTGAACTTGCAGTATTTTTCTCCCATTCCCGATGGCGATTACATCATAATCTCGATCGTTGACATCTTATTCGCCAAAAACGCTGCTCTTCCTCACACCCTTATTAGAGTTACTGCTTCCATACCCACACTGAACTTCAGCTGGTGCATGCAACTTATCGCAGGCGGCATGACTCTAGCCCAGATCTCTTCTATCAATGAGTGTGCCGTTTCTGCATTCGTCACCGACGCTTCTTTGTCCGCTGCTCCTTCCCCCTTCCTCGCACAATCTCGTCGACGGTGATATTGACAAGAGGATAGCGTCTGACCTCCTTGCTGCTCAGACAGCCGATATGCGGCGCACATTGAAGTCCTACCGAGCGCCTCAACCGCACGCTGACCACTATGCTCTCCATGTACGTTTCCTCGGACCACCGCGATTGAAACAGCACCTTGCCTTATGCGACATTTGCCTATAACTCGTCACGCCATGACACCGCTGGCTTTTCCCCTTTTTATCTCTTGTTTGACCACCATCCCACGTTGCCCTTCCAGACTCTTTTACCATCACCTGTACTCCCTGTTACAGACTACACGCACGATGCAGCTTCACGGGTTGCACCGGCTCGCCAGATAGCAAGGGATCGTCTTTGTGCCTCCCAGCTGTGCCAGAAGACCCACTACGATCGCCATCACAGAGTCGTTAATTGCTCTCCGGCGGGCCCTTTGGTCCTCCTCTCGACACCTAGCCCCCACGCTGGCTTGTCGTCCAAGCTTCTTTTCCGCTACTCCGGGCCTTAACAGGTCTTATGCCAGATCATTGACCTCACGTATGAGATCGCTCCATTGAAGAGTAAATCATCTTCCGCGTCAGCCACTGACCTCGTGCACGTCTCCCGTCTTAAGCCTTATGTTGCCGGACGCGATCCTACTGCTCCTTATGCTCCGAGACGGAGCTCTTGCCAGCGGCGGTTCTATGTTATGCGCTATTGCCATGCACTAAAGCACGCATCCTGCCGAGCATGGAAGAATGCGCCAGAAAGACGGTGAAGACGACGATCGGGTAGCGCTCGTGTTGTTCTGCTATCTAGCCTACAACCACCTCACTCTGTATATATTCTGTATATCATCATCATCATCATCATCATCATCAGCCTGGTAACGCCCACTGCAGGGCAAAGGCCTCTCCCATATTTCTCCAACAACCCCGGTCATGTACTAATTGTGGCCATGCCGTCCCTGCAAACTTCTTAATCTCATCCGCCCATCTAACTTTCTGCCGTCCCCTGCTACGCTTCCCTTCCCTTGGAATCCAGTCCGTAACCCTTAATGACCATCGGTTATCTTCCCTCCTCATTACATGTCCTGCCCATGCCCATTTCTTTTTCTTGATTTCAACTAAGATGTCATTAACTCGTGTTTGTTCCCTCACCCAGTCTGCTCTTTTCTGATCCCTTAACGTTACACCTATCATTCTTCTTTCCATAGCTCGTTGCGTCGTCCTCAATTTGAGTAGAACCCTTTTCATAAGCCTCCAGGTTTCTGCCCCGTAGGTGAGTACTGGTAAGACAGCTATTATACACTTTTCTCTTGAGGGATAATGGCAACCTGCTGTTCATGATCTGAGAATGCCTGCCAAACGCACCCCAGCCCATTCTTATTCTTCTGATTATTTCTGTCTCATGATCCGGATCCGCAGTCACTACCTGCCCTAAGTAGATGTATTCCCTTACGACTTCCAGTGCCTCGCTGCCTATTGTAAACTGCTGTTCTCTTCCGAGACTGTTAAACATTACTTTAGTTTTCTGCAGATTAATTTTTAGACCCACTCTTCTACTTTGCCTCTCCAGGTCAGTGAGCATGCATTGCAGTTGGTCCCCTGAGTTACTAAGCAAGGCAATATCATCAGCGAATTGCACGTTACTAAGGTATTCTCCTATAACTTTTATCCCCATTTCTTCCCAATCCAGGTCTCGGAATACCTCCTGTAAACACGCTGTGAATAGCATTGGAGAGATCGTATCTCCCTGGCTGACGCCTTTCTTTATTGGGATTTTGTTGCTTTCTTTATGGAGGACTATGGTGGCTGTGGAGCCGCTATAGAGATTTTTCAGTATTTTTACATATGGCTCGTCTACACCCTGATTCCGTAATGCCTCCATGACTGCTGAGGTTTCGACAGAATCAAATGCTTTCTCGTAATCAATGAAAGCTATATATAAGGGTTGGTTATATTCTGCACATTTCTCTATCACCTGATTGATAGTGTGAATATGATCTATTGTTGAGTAGCCTTTACGGAATCCTGCCTGGTCCTTTGCTTGACCGAAGTCTAAGGTGTTCCTGATTCTATTTGCGATTACCTTAGTAAATAGTTTGTAGGCAACGGACAGTAAGCTGATTGGTCTATAATTTTTCAAGTCTTTGGCGTCCCCTTTCTTATGGATTAGGATTATGTTAGCGTTTTTCCAAGATTCCGGTACGCTCGACGTTATGAGGCATTGCGTATACAGGGTGGCCAGTTTCTCTAGAACAATCTGCCCACCATCCTTCAACAAATCTGCTGTTACCTGATCCTCCCCAGCTGCCTTCCCCCTTTGCATATCTCCCAAGGCTTTCTTTACTTCTTCCGGCGTTACCTGTGGGATTTCGAATTCCTCTAGACTTCTTTCTCTTCCATTATCGTCGTAGGTGGCACTGGTACTGTACAAATCTCTATAGAACTCCTCAGCCACTTGTACTATCTCATCCATATTAGTAATGATATTGCCGGCTTTGTCTCTTAACGCATACATCTGATTCTTGCCAATTCCTAGTTTCTTCTTCACTGTTTTTAGGCTTCCTCCGTTCCTGAGAGCATGTTCAATTCTATCCATATTATACTTCCTCATGTCAGCTGTCTTACGCTTGTTGATTAACTTCGAAAGTTCTGCCAGTTCTATTCTAGCTGTAGGGTTAGAGGCTTTCATACATTGGCGTTTCTTGATCAGATCTTTCGTCTCCTGCGATAGTTTACTGGTATCCTGCCTAACGGAGTTACCACCGACTTCCATTGCACACTCCTTAATGATATCCACAAGATTGTCGTTCATTGCTTCAACACTAAGGTCCTCTTCCTGAGTTAAAGCCAAATACCTGTTCTGTAGCTTGATCTGGAATTGCTCTATTTTCCCTCTTACCGCTAACTCATTGATCGGCTTCTTATGTACCAGTTTCTTCCGTTCCCTTCTCAGGTCCAGGCTAATTCGAGTTCTTACCATCCTGTGGTCACTGCAGCGCACCTTGCCGAGCACGTCCACATCTTTTATGATGCCAGGGTTAGCGCAGAGTATGAGGTCTATTTCATTTCTAGTCTCACCGTTCGGGCCCCTCCACGTCCACTTTCGGCTATCCCGTTTGCGGAAGAAGGTATTCATTATCCTCATATTATTCTGTTCCGCAAACTCTACCAATTCCAGCCTCCTTTTTACCTACCTTGGCATTAAAGTCACCCATTAGTATAGTGTATTTAGTTTTCACTCTACCCATCGCCAATTCCACGTCTTCATAGAAGCTTTCGACTTCCTGGTCATCATGACTGGATGTAGGGGCGTAGACCTGTACAATCTTCATTTTGTACCTCTTATTAAGTTTCACAACAAGACCTGCCACCCTCTTGTTAATGCTATAGAATTGCTGTATGTTACCAGCTATATTCTTATTAATCAGGAATCCGACGCCTTGTTCCCTTCTCTCTGCTAAGCCCCGGTAGCACAGGACGTGCCCGCTTTTTAGCACTGTATATGCTTCTTTTGGCCTCCTAACTTCGCTGAGCCCTATTATATCCCATTTACTGCCCTCTAATTCCTCCAATAGCACTGCTAGACTTTTTATTTATTTATTTATTTATTTATTTATTTATTTATTTATTTCAGTACTCTCAGGGCCAGAGGCATTACAGAGAGGAGGGGCATACAAAATCGGCGGCAGATTTCTTAAATTTGTTGACGTCGGTGATGGCAGCCATGAAGGCAGGGAGGTGGTTCCAGTCATTTCCAGTTCGAGGAATAAATGAATTTATACAAAGGCTAGTTCGGCATTGCGGTATTCCTACCTTGCAGTTGTGGTCAGTGCGGGAAGATATATAAGATGGAGAGAGGAGTAACTTATGTTTGAGAATAGGGTTGGTATAATAAATTCTGTGAAAAAGACACAAGCGAAAATATTTACGACGCAGAGAAAGAACGGGAAGACCAAGTGCAGATTTCATTGCAGATACGCTTGCTGTTCGGGAATAATTTGAAACAATAAAACGGGCGGCGCGGTTTTGAACAGACTCTAAAGCGTTAATTAAGGTTATCTGATTAGGATCCCAAATGGAGCAAGCATATTCTAGTTTAGGCCTGATTAACGTCCTATATAGATGAAGCTTAATGGTGCTGTTAGAAGCTATGAAATGGCGCCGTAGGAATCCGAGCGTGCGGTTAGCCTGGTTAGATATGTAGTTGATGTGCATTTTCCAGGACAGATTGTATGTTAAGTGAATACCCAGGTATTTGTAAGATGAGACAGATGATAACGGAGTGTTATTAAGAAGATAGCGAGGGGTGTATTCAGGAGGACGGCTGGAGATACGCAGGTGTTTGCACTTGGTGATGTTAAGTGTCATGAGCCATTCGCTGCACCATGAAGAAATTGCGTTCAAGTCCGATTGCAAACATGCTTCATCAGAGGGATTAGTAATTGAACGATAAAGCACACAGTCATCTGCGAAAAGGTTAATATGGGAGATAACGTTATCAGGAAGGTCATTAATGTAAATTAAAAACAGTAGAGGACCTAACACAGAACCTTGAGGCACCCCAGAAGTTACGGAAACAAGAGGCGAGTCATAATCATTAACTGAGACATATTGACGACGGTTGGAAAGAAAACATTTAATCCAGCCTAATACCTGATCGTTAATATTAAGAGCACCGAGTTTAATTAATAATAGATCATGAGAAACAGTGTCAAACGCCTTAGCAAAGTCTAAAAAAATGCAATCCACAATAACGTTAGCATCCATAGCGCGAAACAAATCATTAGTGAAAGACAGGAGCTGTGTCTCACACGAAAACAATTTTCGGAAGCCATGTTGACATGAATTGAAGAAGTTGTTAGATTCAAGGAAGGTAATAAGATGAGAATAGATAATGTGCTCAAGAAGTTTACAGGGAACGCTGGTTAATGAAATAGGCCGATGGTTTAGTATTGAAGCTTTACTACCTGATTTGTGCAATGGAACCACCTTCCCCACCTTCCAATCAGGAGGGATGGTACAACTCTGTAATGACTGTTCAAAGATTGCACAAAGAATTAATGATGAGCACGTAGATGTACTTTTCAAGAACTTCGTTGTAATGCCGTCGACGCCTGAACAAGATGAAATCTTCTGTTTTTCAATTAAACATGTCAAACCAACCGAATCAATGAGTATGGGATCCATGGGTAAAAATTCACGTGTACAAGGATGAGGGACAACATTCGGCAAGGCAGAAGAAAAACACGAGGCAAAAAAATCATTCAACACTTTGCAGCAATCGCTCTGGTGTATTGGAGTGTTGTGATTATCGCAAAGATCTATTGTATTCGGCTTATTCCCGCTGACCACATTCCAAAATTTCCTCGGATTATCTCTAAGAAGGAGCGGGAGCGTGTGCTGGTAGAAATTTTGCTTTACTTCATACGAAGTTTGTTTATAATCCGTCTCAGCGGTGGCGTAAGCGTGCCAGCGTTCGGCCGTTTGAGTTGCTTTGGCCCGCCGGAATAGCCTTTTTTCTTGTTCAGTAGGCGCCGCAGACGCGCGTTAAACCACGGGGCATGAGAGTTAGATATAATGCGTTTCTGAGGGATGAATTCATTAATTAAAAAATTGACTTTATCTTTGAATAAGGTCCAATTTTCATCAATGTTGCGCGTGTGGACACTTGGAATGAAGTCAGTGACAAAATCCATTAGTTCGCTGTTTATAGATTCAAAGTCAGCATTTTTATAGTCTCGGATAACTTTTGTGGTTTTGGTAGCGGGAACAGATATGCGCAATTCAAAATAAATGAGGCAATGATCACTCAAACCAGGTAAATATCTTAAACATGAAACAAGCCGCGGTGTAGTAGTGAGAAGGAGGTCAAGAATGTTAGCAGATTGGTCAGTAGATCGTGTAGGCTGAAGGACAAGTTGCTTAAAATTAAAATCCATACAGAGGTTGATGAAGAGAGAGCACTCAGATGAGCAGTCAGATGAGGGAGGAGATTCATGCCAGTTAATTGCTGGAAAATTGAAATCACCAAGAAGGAAGAGTGGACATGAGGGGAACCGGACAATTAACTCATTTAATACATCATGTAGATCTGAATGAAATGTTAAGGGCGAACTCGGTGGGCGATAGCACACACAAAAAATAAAATCACGATATCCGAGAGTGACTCGCGTACACACGATTTCCAAACGAGTAGCAATATCTATAACACAACAACTCAAGCCGTCACGTACGGCGATCAACACTCCGCCACCAGTACGCGAGACACGATCACAGCGAAAAAGTGTGAAAGCTTTTTCACATTGAAAGATTTCATAGTCTGCAATATCACTCGAGAGCCAAGTTTCAGTTAAGATAACAACGTCAGCTGAACACGAGTCAATGGCTGAAGACAGGTCATCACGTTTATTACGCACACTGCGCACATTGGTAAAAAGGAAGGAAATTGGTTTAGCCACCGGGCGAGCAGATAGCTACAGCGATGAACTACTAGCGGCGAACGAGGTACTCCCGACAGTATTCGTGGAAGCCGAAACAGATGTGCCTCTGTTCTCACTGGAACGATTTTCGGCAATATCTACTTCACAAACACGGTCGGTGGATGAACAATAGACGTAGCACTTTTTCTTGATGAACAATCGGTTCAATCGCAAGAGATACTTCTCTCCCGAAGCCTTACCGAAATCAGCCAACTTTTTGCGCGACTGGCGTGTGGCGCGAGAGAAGTCTTCACTGAATGATACTTTGGAATTTTTGAACTTCGTACGTTGCGATATAATCTTGTCTCTTAATTTGGGAGAACCGAATTTAACTATAATGGGTCGACATTTCTCCGAGACGTACGAGCCCAGTCTATGAGCACGATGAATACTTTCGTCGGGAAAAGATAGATCCAGTTTTTCTGAAAGAATTTTTCGAACGTGTTCCTCAGTTGCCTCACTAGATAACGTTCTAGCGTTAAACGTTGCCAGGTTCATATTCCAATGGCGGCCTGTCCGGAGCCAGTGATTCTTAGCACCCTCTGCAGCGTCGCAGGTCTGACCGCCGCCGTGGTCAGTTGCTTCGCAGCTGCTGGGGACTGAGGGGCCGGGGTTTGATTGTGTTGTTCAAAAAAAGTTAACAGAAAAAACCCATGGATTACACGGGGAATAATTCATAAAAAGCGCCTCCTGAAACGAATGAGGTCTAGAAAATTCTCTACAAGAACACGTCATTGTATTCATTCCGCTTCACATGAACTTAAAATGGAAATTATTAAAGCGAAACATTGTTACATGAATACAACACTTACTAATTTTATTAAATCCTCTCCGGGAAAATTTTGGAGATACATTTCAGGGCCCAAATCCGGCATTCAATTTCTGACAAGTGAAAATAAGACTATCACGAACAGCTCTGAAATGGCTTGCCTCTTCAATGAATATTTTGAATCGGTCTTCACATGGGATGATGGTTCTACACCCGTAACAGTACATTCCATTAGGCACTGCATATCTGAGCCAACTATTAGACAAGACGGCATTTTGAATCTGCTCCTTAAACTAGATGAGAAAAAATGTCCTGGCCCTGATCAAATTCCCAACGCTTTTTTAAAGAGGTACGCCGAGTGGTGCTCATGTTTCCTTTCAGATATCTATACTAAATCTCTAGAATCTGGCGACGTTCCGAGAGACTGGAGGCGGGCTAAGGTAGTACCGATTCACAAACAAGGTTCCAAACATGACGTCACTCATTACAGGCCAATCTCTTTGACAAGTACATGTTGCAAAACGCTAGAGCACATCCTTAGTACCCACCTAACTAAATTTGTGGAAGAGAACGACGTTTTGGGTAAAAACCAGCATGGCTTTCGCCGAGGGTACTCCACAGTCACTATCCTCACTGAAGTTACGCATGAAATCGGCCAATGTATTGATGGAAAGGGTCAAATAGATATGATCTTTATCGATTTCCGCAAAGCATTCGACAGAATATCCCATAGAAAGCTGCTTATGAAGCTGTCTCATTTCTTAGGTAATACCAAGCTATTCAAATGGATTGAGGCATATTTGTCACAAAGGGAACAATTTGTTTCATTAAATTCTGTTAGTAGTACCAATAAACCAGTTCGATCGGGTGTGCCGCAAGGATCTGTTATAGGCCCTTTACTTTTTTCCATTTATATTAGTGATATGGGAGCAGGTTTTTCGCCGCAAATATCCATCAAGCATTACGCAGATGACACCGTTATATATGCTAAAATATGCACTCCTAATGATCAACAGGAGCTTAGTAACCATTTACAAAAAGTTAGCCTCTGGTGTGATGAATGGCAAATGGAATTGAATACATCAAAAACTGTTTGTATGCGTTTCACGCGTAAAAAAGATCCTTTAATATTCCCCTACAGCATTAACGGAGCCGAATTAGCTGAAGTTAAGGAATATAAATACCTAGGAATTCATCTCGCACATGATTTAAACTGGTCGGTACATGTCGACAACATCTGTAATAAGGCCATGTGCACACTTTGGTCGTTACGACGAAAACTTCACGACGCCACACCAGAGGTAAAAACAATGGCCTACAAAATGACTGTACTTCCTGTACTGACTTATGCAAGCCATGTTTGGGAGCCGTACACTCAAGAGAACGCACTAAAATGTGAGCGCGTACAAAACAGGGCCTTGAGGTTTATTTTTAACACATACGCTAGAACGCAGTCCGTCACGGAACTTAGAAATAGAGCTGGCCTCATGACTGTCAAGCAAAAAATGCAGCTTAGCAGGCTGACATTCTTTTTTCACGTATTAAGCGGAGACTATAAGGTAGACTTAGAAAAACACATCACATTAGAGAGACCTGCTAACCCCAGAACAAAGCATCCAAAACATATTAAACCACTTAAATATAGAACAGAATCCTTCAAAAATTCCTTCCTGGTTCGAAGCATAGACGATTGGAACAACTTGCCACACGATATAGTAGAATGTGCTGATTTACAATCTTTTGTAAAGGCTGTTACCAATTATTTGTAAATGGTTGAGAATACGTTTTATTGTTAGCTGTTCATTCGTTGCAGTTGTTTGGGCGCGTTACTTTTTTTTTTTGACCCATATAGTGCTATAACATACTCATTGTAACTGATGTTCTTTGTTGCTTCATATTTGTTTGTTTATATGATGTGCCTTCCTAGCCTGATTGTTTTGTATTGAATTGTTTAAACATCTACTATGTCTAGTTTGATGACAGCAATGTAACCGCAACTCCTGTCTTGGCTTGTGCTGACAGTATGAATAAATAAAAAATAAATAAAATATAGGGGGTTGTGGCCAAGTACTGCACCAGGGTGGCCAATCCTGCTCTGGTGAGGGAGTGCGTTACCGGTTCTGGTCACCGGGATCAGGCCGCACTACAGGCCTGTTTATGCAATTTTATCAACACGCGGATTTTTTTTATTCCGGTGGAAAATTGCCGGCACCGGGATTCGAACCACGGACCTCTTGCACGCGAGGCGGGTGTTCTACCTCTACGCCACCGCTGCAACTCCGCGATTCTGTATATATAATTTCCTATCCCTCTTGGCTACTCTCATCCCCATGGCAATATGTACTTGCATTATATGGCCACCGTAAATATAATAAATAGAAGTTACTAATTCCCAAATAGTGCCTTCGCATGGTGGCGCAACCATGAATTGTGGCTATAGGGCAGCAGCGCTGCAGGTAGCGCTGCTTGTGCAGAATATTGTTCAGCTCTAAAAACACTGCTTTCAAACATCATTGTTCATATTGTAAGATTCGTCGGACGATCTCGCCGCTGCCACCATTTGTTAGAGTTGTCGGACGATCTACGAGCTGTAGGCCGATCTCACCACTGCCATTCAGATGTAAGATTTGGCAGTCGTAGGAAGGAGCTCGACTCTTCGTCGGGACTTAGGAGAGCAGGATTTATTTACATGTTATTTACAGTAGAACATGAGATACATCGATAGTCTAGCGTGACTCCCAAATGGAGCCCGCAAGACGAACATACCGCAAACAGCTCTCTGCACTCTGCTCGCCGTCATAGTTCGACGTCATTGAAGATGACCCGCCCTTTTGGAGGATGAGGGCTCATACAGAAACACACACACACACACAAACACACACGCACACGCACACACGCACACACACGCACACACACACGCACACACACGTACACACGCACGCACGCACGCACGCGCACACACACACACACACACACAACACACACACACACAGGTGCAATGGTCCGGAGCCGACGTCAGAGGGGCTTCGTAGAACTCTGAGCCGTCCCGGGTGGCGCGTCCGGGTAGCACATTGTCGGGTGTCTCGAAAAGCGCATGGGGAGGTTCCGCCAATTACATCCCCTCGAGAACTCCCCGAGCTGACCCCTCGCCACGTGGCTGCCGGTTATCCGCACTTCTCTGATGTGCGCCAGCGTCCCGGTTGGATCGGAACAAGTGTAGCGGGCTGAAATAGCTGCAGGCCGATCCTAACAATATCTGCATTTGTATAGTTCTAGTTCTTGTGAAGAACACACATCTGGTTGAAGATAAGAAGCCAACAATCACTGACACCAAGGACAACATAGGGTAAATTACATATACCTAATAAATGAAATAAAGAAACGATAAATTATTGGAAATTAAAGTGGATGAAAGAACAACTTGCTGCAGGTGGGGACCGAAACCACAACCTTCGCACTTCTTGTGCGATGCTCTACCGAATGAGCTACCGCGGCGCCGTTTCCACATCCACTTTCTTGAGTATTTATGTTTCCTAATAGAGCCCTGGGAGTGTTAGCAAGCGCCACCACTCACCAACCTTGGCGCGGACAGGGAACGTCCTTTCTGCCGCAGGCGTCACGAGAACGTGATTTTTTGGTTGAAGGCAGCAAGCCAATAAACCCACACATGTTACCTGAAGGAATCAATGTTAACGGATTCGGGACCCCGTGGAAGACCCCGTGTGGGTTTGGTCCCCACCTGCAGCAAGTTGTTTTTTCGTCCACTTTCATTTCCATTAATTTGTTGCTTCTTTATTTCATTTATTAAGCACAAGTAATTTCCCCTGTGTTGTCCTCGATGTCAGTGTTTGTTAGCTTCTTATGATATGGCGAATAAAAAAATCGAGCCCCTTGGTTAATGAATAGCAGGACGAAGAAAAAGAGAACACATAATGCTTTGTCCGCATCGGCTCCCGCTTTTGGGAAAATTTCTGATAGGATTTTTTGCTTGTGGGTGTCCAGTTTCATTTCTATTTCTCACGGATTCGTGAAGTTGTGAGTTGTGGATACCAGACTATCGCCAATGAGTGGACTCAAATTTTACGGCTCTTTCCACTTCGACCACGCCTCCGGTGGGCCAGAAGAGCTCGTGGCGGGAAACCCTTGCTGGCCTTTTGGCCGCTCGGTGAGACCTCTTCTTAAGGAATACTGTGCAAGGGGAGGAATTAGCCCCCGACAATTTTCCGGAGGATTCCGGCTGGCAATTAGCCGGCCAACGACACCATTTGACGAAATCGTCGAAAGACATGCCCGGCAATGGAGCCAGGCTTAGCGCGGTGCCCGGGCACAACGATCGTGGCAGGACCGGAGCTTGTGTCAAGAGCCGCATTATTCGTCGGGGAAGAAGGCCACTGCTTCCCAGGGAGGACAACAAATTTGTGATCCGAGTGAGGGGTGGCCTGAATATATCCAAGATAGGCCCGACTGTGGTGGCTGAGACAATCAACACCACTGCTTGCATCGAAGATTCGAAGCGTGAAGCGGACACGACCTGTCCTAAATATCAACAGAATATCGTCGTGGTCAGTACCCCCGAGGAGGAGAACGCAACCAAATATGTTAGGATCAAGAATATGTTGGTGGCGGGTCGTCTGCACGAGTTAGCGGCATACCGCACGACACCACATGCTACGTGAAAATGTGTAATACGAGACGTTGCCCGTTGTGATGGGCCAGAGGTGTTGCAGCGCAAGATTGTTAATGCAAGAAACCCCTGGCGCTGGCAGCCAGGAGGATCAAGGACACCGGCACCGTCATAATTGCCTTTCACGGATACCGGGTACCCAACTACGTAAGGTATGACATTGCATTCGTCAGATGTACTTTATATCGTAAGCAGATCGATATCTGCTACGTTTGCTGAAGGCTCGGCCATCATGCCGACGTATGTCCGACGTCCAGCAAAGCCGTACGCAGAGGATGTGGAGCCTCGAACCCAGACGAGCAGCATCAGTGCATGCTTAAATGCAAGTTATGCGGCGAGAGCCATCTCACAGCAGGTAAGGAATACAGACCACACTTTAAAATCCCATACATAGTTTGACGTCATCGAAGAGAACGAGCCAGAGCCGAAAGAAACCGGATGAGAAGCCCTACCGCGGATTACCGTGGTGCCGAGCTCCAGTACGCGAAGCTCGACCAGCATCGGCCCCAGCAAACAGTACCCGAGGGAGGCCGCCGTCGCTCCAGATTGCGGTCTAGGGGTCTCCACAGTTCAAGGAGTTTATCCTGCAACCGTTCCCGTGGTCGCTCCAGGGGACGGTCTGTTTCCATCGTTCGCGTAGAGCCCAGAAGCCGATCCAGGTCAAGATCCAGAGCCAAGGGACATCATCATCAGCAGCAGGACTTCCACAAGGAGGGCCGCCCCACTTGGGCAGATCGGGTCCGCGGAGGACCAGCGGAGGTGATGTCGAGGTCGCTGCCAGAGCATGATGATAGTTTGGCAAAAGTCCCGAGATTAGAGCATGAGAACGCGGCCATGAGAGAGAACATTAATAGTCTAATGGTTGAGACAGCAGAAACTAAGGGCACTAGGAACTCGCAACCTACCGCTACCGTCAATACGGAAATGCTGGAAGTCCCAACGACCGAGGGTAGCGACGGGTCACTACCATCGAATAAGAGGGCAATAGGTTGTGATCAGGACAACGTGTCACGTAAAGCTAAATCAGAGGTGTGCGAGATGTTAACCGCTCTCAGCAAAAGTATGAAACAGGTAATAGGATCACCGAGATGCAGAGCAAGATGACGACGTTAGACACAAACACCAACCAGCGGTTGGCCAAAATGAAATTTTTTCTTGAGTTTGTTGTGAGCCCGTTAGCACCACCAAACCCCCCGATACGTCTTTCTGACCCAGCAGCTAGCAGTGTAGCCACGATTCTAGCCCCACCTAGGGTCGGTGTCCAGTTCATAAGAGATGGCTCTGCCTCTTGAGACATTCCGAATTCAGCAGTGGAACTGTAGGGGCTTCTCTAGGAAGAAGGCTCCCCTACAGTAACATCTACGCAGTTGTGAAAAGATGCCTCAGGTTATCTTACTACAGGAAACCCTCTCGCCTGGCTTCTAGATGACTGGGTTTTGCTCGGTCGCCGTGCAATCGGGTAGGAGGGGGGTATGTACTCTCGAAGGTAAGAAACTCACTCATGTGACACATGATCTAAAATTGGCTGGTAGTAATATAGAGTATGCCATAATAGAGATCATACCTGGTTGGGTCAACCGAGGCAGCATATATGTTCTGAACATAACCAGTAGTACCAACGAAAAATGGCAACGCTTTAAGTATCTGCTCCGCAAGGCTGTAGACCTGGCAGGCTCAAGCCCTCTTATTCTCTCAGGGGATTAATGCCCCGCTTCATGTCTTGCGTTATAAATATGATACCAATAAAGGTAAGCATCTCTAGCAGAATGCCATGGATCTGGACCTGACGCTGATCATTAACCTATACACATGAAACAGTTGCCGCATACCCAGAGTCCATTCAAGCAAGGTCTTGGGAGTGATTGTTGAGTCAGGAGGTACAAATGGCAAGACTAAACGCAAGCTAATGCTAAAACTGAAAGTGCTGTCCGTTTAGATCGGAGGGTATAAAATCGGCATCGTGGACTCAAGGAGGATAGCCTCACTCGACCAATGCATGCCTTCGTTCTGTGCCACTTTACATACGTGGAAGCCATGCATTGATGGAAACGGGCAGAGCGGAATAAATTGAACGCAGGGCTTAGGAAGATTACTAAGCGGGTTCTCGAGTTACCCGTATAAACTTGTACAGAGCGCTTAATGCAGCTTGACATTCATAATACTTCGAAGAGATTGCAGAGGCCCAGGAGTGCGCACAGCTAACTCGCCTCACTACAACGAAGGCAGAGAGATCCACCTTGCAGGAACTCGGATATCACCCCGATAGAGTAGCGGAGGAGTTCTCTGACGTTCCTCCGTCGATTCGAGAGAACATTACGGTCGCGCCCACACCTAGGAACATGCACCCCGATCATAATCACGGTAGAAGGAGGGCAAGGGTGGCCAACTTCCTTAGGCAAATACACAGTGATCAGCGACAGGTCAGCTTTGTGGGTGGCGCTTCTTGTAAGGGACGTAGAGCGTTCACCATCGTCACTGTCGATGGTCGGCAAAGAATCACGAATGCTGCATTGGTTCGGACGAGGAACTTCAAAATAGCTGGACAAATGTCTATTGCACTAGCCCTGCTGGATAGCTCACGAGATGCCATATATTGATTCAAGGTCTGCAGTCAGAGCATTTGAAAAAGGCACCGCTTCCAAACAGGCCCTCAGCCATCTTGGCGGCAAGGCAATCACTTTCATTCACCAATCACCACTTCAGTTATTGGTTTCCCGCACATCAGCGTCCGATAAAGGGTGCTCCTGTCAACCTTCACTAGTCGGCTCACGGGGCTGCGCGTGAACTTGCCCATCGCGCTACCCTCGTTCAATCGGAAGCCGACTCACCAGATAATAGGGACACGCCCTCCATCTACAGCTAAATTACTAAACACTACTATCTCAGCCGTAGAACCTACTTTATTCCTCAACCGCAGCTCAACAGAGCTAAAGCATTAACTCTCCGTCTACTACAAATGAAGACGTATCCCGATCCGTCGCTCTTACATAAAATCTATCCGGATACTTACACCAATGCTACCTTCCGCGATTGTGGAGAAATAGCCACATTAGACCACATGCTCTGGCGGTGTGCCCGGTCACGCTCTATCATCGATAACAGCTCGGCCAGATGTGAGGCGGTTCTCCACAGCCCTCTTGTGACTGACCAACTCTGGGCTGTCCAGCAGGCCCACGATGTGGCCGAGAGGCTCGGCCTTCCGGTTGCCAGGTAGAAGCGGCCCGCTTTGTGAAGACTCACGATCAGCAGGACTTCAGTTGTGTTTTACCATACCGTACCATACCTCGGTTAATCCCCTTCTTTCACGTTTATCTGGCAGAAGAGTAGCTTGCACCTGCAGGTGGGGGCGATGAATAGCCAAATTTCTGCCCGTTTACATGTTATTAGCATGTTAGTAAATGCAGTCATTTTTATAGTGACCTGTTTGCCCAGTGTAGAAGCTGCTGCGAGGTGTCAAGATCTTGTACACATCTTCAGCTTTGCAGAGAACATAGCATCTGGCACATAGTTTGTCACATGCCGTGTCCTCGGGGAAAGTCGAGTTGACCCACTTGCACAGGGAGAACCAAGCTTGTTGGATATGAAGTAAGCCGCCTGTACACTCAGTGGCCTTCTTCATTTTGTGTGAAATATGTGGTTATAGCGACCCCTGTTTTATGCACTTCTTCTCCAGCAGCGGTCTTTTGCTTTCGAAACACTCAGGATAGCTTTCAGAAGCTGGATAGGAATAACACTGAAAAACCAGCAGATGTTAAGTATTGCACTTATCATGCGGAGCTTCGTGCAGTGTGATGAGGGCGTAAATAAATGACGGTGTTCCTCAAGGCCTTGTAGCACATGCCATGAGTTTGGAGCAACATGATGTATAGCACTTTCTTTACTGCATGCTATAGGTTCAGCAGGTGTGGCCATGGTTGAAGTGCATCACAAGGTCAAGAAAACAGATATCTATAAACAGCAACCTGGTAAAGGAGAGCCTGGGAAAACTAGTAGGAAGCCTGTTGAACGTCTGCTTGACCCTGTTATTGGCTCCATCAGGCAAATTGTCAAACAAGAGAAGGAAGTCATCAACACATAAGAAGGTTTTTACATATATACACTGTGCTAAGGCTCCCAGTCTGGTCTCTGTCATAACACGCCAAGTCAGTCGGCAGGCCATGCACGACCAACTACATATGCCTTCTGTTCGGACAAAGAACTGCTCATTGTAACTGACGAGGATGGAGTGGGCCAAAAAACAGCAGCTCCATTAATCTGGTTTCACGGGTATCAGCAGAACTTTGTAAATGTGCATCACCATTAGCCCCGAGAACGAACTACAGGGGCGCTGCGAGCACCGCTCGCGTGGCGTCAGGGCAAGGACTCGCGCCTGTCGTCTGCTACAGTTCGGGCGTTGTCAGGGCGCTTTCTGCGGTGTCTTCGTTTGTCCGCCCTCGTTCTCTCTGCTTGTATACTTATGGTGGTCGTCTCAAATATATTTTTACGACGTCTTCCTTTGCGAACATTTATTCAAAGAGCTAATCTCTTAGACAACAATGGAGCTCTCAAAGGCAACGCTACAGTGCCAGCCTAAGAAGTGCAGACCAGCCCATTGCGGTTATTTTATGCGCGGATGGACAATCGCCAAAACATAGCATACAGGAATCCAGTTATGATACCATACCTGCTGCGGCGCAACAAGTATGTCACAAACGCTGGCTATATATGACTTCTACAACAGTTACGTTGATTTAATCCGCTAAAACAGGCTTGCTCGCGACGAGTAGTTCATGGTATAATATCGAATTTTTTGCATTTCTTCACAGAAACGCTCGGCAGCAACACGGGGACTTAACTAATACTGGAGTTAAGATTCTACAATCACCACTTACTTCTTTAACTGCTTGCCAACATTAGGTGGTTCTTCCCGTGTTTACTTTAAGTGTTGGAAATTTGAAGTAAGGTTAATGAAGGCTTACAACTATTTACAGAATACAAACAGGAATGTACCAATATATATTTCCTTTTCCGTGATACACGTTCAACTCACTTGAGAAATTTACTGGCGCTTGTTGCTTGAAGAATATACATGACGAATCTGTTTGGCGAACTGGCAAAGGCTGCTCGGCCCAATTGTTTTAGTGAAGTATGCCTGTTGGACCGCATGGCTGCAGCCAGAAAGAAGTCCAAGCGTCAATCATTAGTAGTATGGGACATATTGAAGATATCGAAATTCCCCGCTGGAGGGTCAGAAATCAAGTGAAAGTATATGCAAGGCTTGTGGTGCTTTCTTTATGAATGTTTGCGATTGGATTGGAGCAAACTTTATTTAGCCTGCAGGTGGGCAAGGTTCTCTTTTATGTACCGACGAAGCGAATAGTCATCCTTTTGTATAATTAAAGAACGCTGGATCGAGACATGGTGAGACAGAAGGTGCTTGAATTTTCGTTTTCTAGGCAATCTAAGCTGCGCTGTAGTAGCTCTAGAATAGTTTAGCCATTCGAGTTGGCGCTGTAAAAAAATTCTTTATGGTATCAATTCGAAGTTCTAGTGCACTGATGGGTTTCGCGAACATAGCACAGCGTGCCTCGCCATACCGACAGTCGATTACTACCGTTACGTGATCAGGGGTGTGCCGTATTGTCGATAAAGGCTACTGAGGGCCACTATGAAACATTTCATCACTTTAAATTGATTGGCTCTCGATCTTAACAACGAAACTTTTCTCTCAGGTGATTGCTACTATGGTGTTTCTGAATTAACTATGTAAATACTCTACATGACGCGCCGTCGTGTTAGCAGCCATGAGCAATTCGTTTTTTGGAGGCCTGTTTCAGAGGAGGATGAAAGTAGCAGCAAACTTTTTCATAAGAAATGCGCGCCTATTTTTTAAAGCAATAATGAATGGCCATATTTCAATATAACAACACACCAGAGTAATAAGAATCATTATGACAGCTTCGCTGGGCAGTGTCTTTCTAACATCGGATAACATGCTGACGCCAATTACCAAGATTTTTTTTCCATGTAAAATGCAACGTCTCTCATAGCTAAATACTAAGGGAATGTTAAATGTTTAGCGAGGCATCATACACAACTTCTCGTGATGAATTTGCAGACATTCTTTTTACGCAAAATTCACGGATAGACACGGCGCATATGTGCATTGCAAAACCAGTAGACCTCTTTTACGTTACATAGCTTGCGATATCCAAGCCGCAAAGTTTCTCGACGCACGTGCTTTTGAAGAAGAAACTGTGGTTAAGGCATGGCAGCTGAAAGAAACCGACGTATTCTTCAATACGTACGGCTCGAGCCACCCATACCCCAAGCATATACGAAGGGAACGAGCGCGTGTGGGAGCCGAGTGAGCCGGAGCGAGCGGCGTCCTGGCCGTGACGTCACTCGCGAGAGGGCGCCACTCCTAATTCTCACCGCTAATACTCCCCAAACGCCTTTTTGGGTGACATTAGCAGGGACCAGCTTGAGGCAAGGAGTAATAGACGTCTTTACAAGCTAAAAAAGCATGCATGCATGCATGGAGAGCACTTTGCATCCAAAAAGTAGGCAGCTCACATGGGCACTGGAGAAGGAACAGATTATTGACAGTGGGCAAAGCCAAGCTTCTCTGCTACTACACACCCAGCATTCTTGCCATGTAACGACCTCTGAAACAATCCCTCTCATGAGGAAATCATCTTTGTGTATCCATAAAGAGGGCAAACAGGCAAAGCCCCTTCACCAATGATGCCAGCTTCAAAAGGCCCACTTCGCACCGTCCTGAATGCTTCCTTCTTAGACTCTGCTGGGTGAAAGCATTCCACTGTCCAAAAGTTTTCAGTGAGAGCATTGTTGGTACGATGGTAATACAGTTCAGAAGCGATTGCAACAAACCTCTCTTCCATGTTGTTCTGAAGGCTCACGGCGCTCATGGAGCGACCCCATGAGACAAGCAAAGCGACTAGGTGCCTCTGAGCCATTGTTCGTTTATCACACTGCTCTGTTAGTAACAACCATGAGACCTCAAAACCAACAAGCTCAAGTTCTGCACTGGCGTGTTTACTGTGGAGGATCCATAATAAAAAGTATAAAAGCAGAAAACTCAAGCGAAAGGATAAAGCACCTTTTAGCACTTAGTATTGCTGCAGCCCACCGATTTCTTTTATTTTATTTTAGTCCGAGTGGTATTGGTTGAGTTTCAGAGAGCTGCCACTGGTTACTTAGCGCTGTTCAATGACAAAAATGATCCTTTACATTTTTTCCAGTGCTTGACGCAATCTAACTCACCGGCGTGGACTTTGCGGCTGCGTTGCTATATGGCAGAACGCTTGTAATTGGAAGGGAGAGTGAGGAACCCTGCCGCATGCATTATTACAGTTAATGAATTACTGTACCTAATTTTCAGTTCCTTCGTTTCTTTTTGTTTTTGTAATATTGTAATAATATCTGCGGACGTGTCGACTTGCTCTCTTTTATTTTGACAGTATTCTTGCTGTAAATATGCGCATTGAACTTCTTACGTGTACTTTCCTGTCGAAAAACTGTTGCACTTGTTTAGATGACTTTACCATTCGTTGTATAAAACATGCTTTGTACGTGTAACTATATGCACACCTGTTATGGGCTCTATGTGAGACTGGCGATATTGTACGTAAATAAATAAATTCACATTGCGCGCTTGCAATACGGCGTTAGTTCATGTAAAGAAATAAGGTACTCAAGCAAGTGCAAATATTTACTGCGCTCAATCATCTACGTTATTGAAGCGCCATGCATGGTAAAGGGCTTGTGTCTTTAAGCAATGTGTATGAGTCACATAATGAACTCCCCGTTCTACGTATCTCCGCATTCAGCAAAACCCAATGCCTTCATTTACGAGAAATTCTTTCGCCGCGCGTAAGTTAGAAGGGCAGGCAGTGCTCGGAGCCAATGTGCGGACCTGTGCTAACGCTGCTGCAGGATTTCCACGACAACGCGCTAGAAAGCGTAGACTGCAGCGCTACTAGTTCCTATGACGGCCGCTCTAGACAGACTGCTCCTGTCGAGGGGGTAGGAGGCTAGGAAATTTAGCTGGCGCTGGTAACGCTGGTGCGGAGCACACGCGAATTTTCTCCTGCCGCAAGTGTACTGATATGGGACATTGCAGCGAATGACCTGCGGCAATACCTATTTATAGACCTACACACGATATCGTCATATCTTTAGCCCGTATTTAACACCAGAACGCCAGCGAAATGAAAGCAGGAGAGAGCACCACTCTGAACGATGCTGCAGAGGGGTAGGGAATGTATTGGCAAGCCACAGTGGCCAAAGGTCTACAGGGCAAAAGGAGGCACGGCGTCAAGCTGGTCGCACTATTGAGGCGTCGTTCATTTGTAAGGAGATTAATCGTCTTAGGATGCCTCACGCACATTATGATGTATGTATGTATGTATGTATGTATGTATGTATGTATGTATGTATGTATGTATGTATGTATGTATGTATGTATGTATGTATGTCCTCAATTAACATGCTCTTGACCTGCACAATTGTCTAGAGCGCTACAGCCTTGTGAAGTAACGAGAACAAACCCGAAAGAAATCATTCGATCGATTCGAGATACGGTACCGGAAGAATACGCAGTTTGTACTTTCACGTTGCCTTTCTTGGGCTCTGGCATATTCTTTCATACCCTAACTGTACGGTGCACCAGTGTACCCCATAAGTACGGTGCACCAGTGCTCAAGATAAAACGCAAGGGGCTGCATCTGTATGCGTGCGGAATTACGTGTGAACCTGCTCGCTCGTGTGGGAACGCTTTCGTCACTACAGCGCAAGAGGACCCACTAAGATAACCTTGACTTGCAGCGGCCACAGACAACTACCGGGTGTATGAGGGCCACTCACCGCAGGAGCGCTTGATTGGGAAGCTTTGACGCAACCGCTGCTCTCAAATTGGTCTACTGCAGGTCGAGTCCACCGGCGCGCGAGGATGTAAAGGTCACACATTAAAACTGAGGCCGTTATAAAACCCGCTCGCCAAAGACGCCATGCACGGCTTATCGTATGAGACGTCTTGTAAACTGCAATTCAGCTGATTGCGCTCGCGGTACATAAGACCAGTGGCCAACGGCGAGTGGCACGCACTCGACCAACGCGGAGCTGGGTGAGCAGTTGAAGGTGAGTACGCAGGATCACTTCTCACTCGCATCACACGTCGAAGAAAATTGGCTTGTTCCTTTCCGCGTCCCGTACTAAAGAAGTTTTGACGTAAACTTCACGTCTGAAGACCCTTCTATTGGTAAAGATGATCTATGCGCACGCTCAGCTTCAACCAAAGATTGACAGCCTAAAATTAAAAAGCAAGCAGTACGAATGGCAAAGTTTCTCAATTGCCCACGTTCAGGTGGAGCTGATCACGAAGTGCTCAAGGTATCAGATATGCTACGTTTCTTTTGTACCTTTACAACTTGACGTAACGCGCAAGATACTTAACTCATAACCTATATAGTACCATTTTTAGATGCTGGATAGAGTTCTTATTTGTCGACATTTCAGAGAAACAATTACTAGATAAACAATTAGCGTTTTATGTATAAAGTAATATAATTGCTTTTCCTATTAATGTAAAGACACCATAGATATCAGCGTCAAAAAGCTAAAATGTGTTTCCTTAACCTGGTATTGCGTTTAGGAATCACAGCACCGACACGAAGTTTAATTTGCAGGACGTTCCTTTTATTACCTTATCGTTGCTCACATTAGCTTCCCATAAAAAAGGTTGAGTAATCAGCACATAAACGTAGCCAACATTAACGATATATCCCTCAAGTACATTTACGATACACACAAACATTGCTGCGCAATGGCCATTACTTGTTGGTGGGAATGTGAATGAGAATTTTAGCTCAGTTCATTTTTAACATTTCCACTCTCGCTTCCTTTATTTAGTTATCTCATTATATATTCTACATCTTGCGCATATCAATTGATGTCTGAGCAATCCTCCATTGGTCTTTCGAGTAGAACTCTGTCAGCAACATTACGGCATAGGTAAACGTCGGAATGCCTACTGTGATGTGATATTGGGACCATAACATACTTACACGGCCAATTCTCTTCGCAACCGCTCGGTAGATGCAACATCATACAGACGGTGCGCCGTTATTATACTTATTTATTCATTTGTTTATTGCAGGAAGCCACTAGTACCAGTCATGCATCGTAAAGTCATGCTGCCCGTTCTTGTGGCATTTGTCGTTGCTGTGGTGGGAAGCTCGGCGGTCAAAGCTCAGGAATTCGCGGGCTGCCCTATCGTGGACGACAAGGGGGCCAACGTCACTTTTCTGCCGAACCCATACAACTGCACCACGTTCTACATGTGTGCTCAGGTGAAGCTCTTTCCGCGTGCATAGCGCATTTAGCCTTCGTTAAAAATACTGGAATGTGCTGTAGATTCGGATATATGGGTTGAAAAATAAAAAAGAAACATCTGCACGGACATGCCGCTCCCAGCAACTCCTCCAAGCGCCGACTCTCGCTGCACTGACCAAGAGTCTTAACGGGTAACCATGGCCCCAATGCAGAGCTGCTCCGAAGTCGGATCTTAAATCAGTTCACCCATAACTACAATAAAACTTCAACGTTTTACATCTCTGATATTTTAATGTCAAGTGCTAGCGCGCTAGAGAAAACTTCGATATGTTTTCTGAAACGAAAGCATACTAGAGAACGCTAAGTCGCACGTTTTAACGCGATAGCGCAAGGGGCCCCTTGTCTAGAAAATATGGTGTCGGTGTCGGCACCGCATCCGCGGCCGAGAAACTCATATTGAACCACGCAGGCCCCTAGCATACCGCATAGGCGTTACTGAACTAATTGAATTTCTCTAAGTAAATTGCGCCAGCAAATTACTAAAGTACGACTTACACACAACCTACAGACATGATAGCGTCGGATTGTAATTTGAATATATGAGAAAGCACATTTCTATTAAGCCGAAACTCGAACACAAACCCCTCTTCCTGATGCCGTGTGAGGTCTGTCTTAGAAGGAGCGGCGCAGCCCACTCGGTTCCTTTGCGACGCCACCAAAAAAAAAAAGAACCAGAAAGCTTGCCTTCGTTTATAGCGTTCGTCGCTAGCCTTTCCCGGGAAACGTTAAGGTTACAAAGCTGCAGTTGCCGGGAGCGTGAAAATCAGTCGGCGATCTTTGAATGCTATGGCGTTCCACTCTTAATGTCGAAGCTTTAGCGTCCTCCCAAACTTTTCTACTGTTCCTGAAGGTTGAACTGCCTACTACAATATCATCTCCTTCGTGCACTACCTGATTTTCTCCCTGCCTTCAAATGACTGTGCACACAAGAAACAGGCCATCAACACCAAATTCAATGCCTCCGGCATATTTATGCAGGGAGTACGACGCTGCACAGGTACATTTGAAGACCTTTCTGAATTCACTGCAGCCTCTCAAAAACGCAATTTTACAGAGCCCGGAAAAGAGCTTCGCCGATCCAAGGTCCAAAGCTTCAATGCATTCTGTGGACACATTCACCTGTTCAACCGCGGAGGCTATAAAATCTTTTGTCTGGCGCACTGTATGATGCAAGCAGAAGTGCACCTCTTCAGTTCACCGGTTTAATGCCTAGCACGGATTCATAACAGCTCAATAAATGAAAGAATCCGTCTTTCAGAATGCAGAATGATGTAGCCAGAATTATCGAAAAAAAATGCCTAATAACACAAAGTCCACGCGCTAGGAGCATCCAACGTTTCTCTTTAATGCTCTAAACTGAATGACCTTAGTTTCGGTGCTATATATATATATATATATATATATATATATATATATATATATATATAGCACCGAAACTAAGTAAACTAATATATATATATATATATATATATATATATACGACTAACAACGTATGGTTAGAAGTTAAATACAGCGTCGAGGATGTTAGCTCACTATCACTAGATAACCTGAAGTGAAGTGTTTTCATGTAAGAATTATTCCTTGCAGCAAATACAGGGCATCACATATTGTTAAAAGCAAGATGGTATCCACCTCAAGGCTGCAATTACAGCTTAAGCAACTGTTAGAGTAACTCATATATGACTTTATTTTCTTTGTGACGAACCCAAGGACTTGACAGCAAAGCTTGCTTCATATACTACTCTTAACCCTTTTTTCGACCGTGATCTATTAATAGCCAGCTCATTCCCTGAAGTTAGGGCACAACCAAGTGGGGAAAGGTTTTAGGACAGGAAAGAGCGTCAGAAGCGACAGTTTCTCCGCTGTATTATTGCATAATGCTGCAGACTTTGAGTATTTTGCGCAAACATATGCGCGCACATGGCCTCCTTCGCCTACAAATGTGATCCAATCTGCTTTCAATAAAGTAGTTGCAAGTATTACGCTCTTTCCTATCCCAAAGCTATTTTCAGCTCTTGGCTGCGTCTTAACTTCGAAGAATGAGATGTACCAACTAGCCCAGCAACAACAATATTGTAGCCTTAAACATTCAACTATCGAAATCGTTAAGAACCCATAATTACATGCCCTTCCGCTTTCTTTAATACTCTCGAAAATATTTTTCCCGTCTCTTCGGCCACATGAACAAACCTACGAAGCTTGTTGTATGTGAGCATCACTGTATTGAGTGTTTCTTCAGATGACTCCACAGATTGTGAGAACAACCTCCGGTTTAATATAGTTGAAGCACCGACAAAATGTAAGGGAGGTGCCACCATGTCGTCACACGAGAGGCATGTGGCGTGAGAACCACCGGTGATCTGAGCTCCCAATATGCGTACTACCATCTTCATAAAACAGCAAGGACTGGTTTGCTTTCCTTCTTTTCGGGTAATAATATTCCTGATGTGAGACTGGAAGCCACACTGCGGGGGATACCTATGTTAAAGTACTTTTGGAGGGTAGGCTATCCGAATCTCAAGACTGACGAATCGAATACTGTCCTGTTAAATTAGTTTCATCAATTGAATAGTCAGTTCTCGATAATCCGAATATTCTTTTTTTCGAATAGTTTGCGAATACCTCACACTGCCAGCTGTGCACGGTCTAACTTGGAAACTGAAGTGGCACTTAAAGAAATACGACCTGCGCCACGGTAAACATTTAAAAAAAACGGGGAGTTGTGCATTGCGCACTTTGTCGTTCAAGAATCAAGACGTTTCCACCAAAACCGAAATCCTTCGCTCTGAAATTTAGCTCACATTTGAGTTTCGGCATTAGGTATCTTTTGGTACCAGTCATCGAGGCTCCAGATGTGTTCGCTCTGCATGAAATCTGATTTCACTTGTTTGCAATAATATTTCATAAAATAATGGCACCATTTGCAGCGATGAAAGAGTACTGCTTTCTTCGTCGTACGACTGCTGCATTCAACACAAATTTCACTTTATTCTCCAATGTATACACAGAATGTCAGGCAATCACAAGAGTGCCTTTGTAAACCTTCGTTTTACAAATTCACGACCAGGCATACTCCTTAAGATTCTGGTTATTGGATTTATTGCTCCACTCCAATTTTTAATGAAGCATGCGACATAACGGGTAGTATATAGGCGGAGACTTTTGGCACTAGTCGATTCGTATTCGATTCGCGAAACATTGGCTTGAGGGATGAAACGAAGGAACGAGTACAAAATAAATTTATCTGCGCCATATATAAAGCACCTTAAGGAGCCTCAACTTCCCACAATTACTTTAGAGAAAGTTGAATCATTAACGTGCTTAACTTATACAATGAACGCTTACGTATCAAGTCCAAATTAGAAACCCTAAAGCATGTAAATAGCCTAAGCAATCTCGCCCAAATATGGAAAAAGGAACGTTATTATTAAGCAAGATGTGGTGACTCTCGGGAATTACTGACCCGTAGTTCGAGCACAGGCAATGTTTACAGTACACACTTTCCTCTTTGCTGCATATATAACCAAAGCCTTATTTTGACCTGCTTAACATCGCATACTCCGAAATTCGGAAGACGCCCCGAACATAATCGTGGAGGTAAATATTATGCTGTAAGAGTTTATTGCACCCTTACGCATGCTACGGTGCCAAACCAGCTGCATATTCATTATCACTTTTCGTTAATTTGATTATGGCATTTGTATGCATGTGTTCACACAATTTTTCTGTATTGTATTAAAGTTTTTGTCTTACACGAAGTTTTCGTAAGACGTATTACGTGTGTCCGCTGCTACTGCTGCTGAAAGAAGAAAAAAAAAGGAGTTCGTCAAGGCGTCTGGGACAACTTTTTTTCCACAGCTGCTCTATATGTGACTCCTCAGATTAAAAAAATCAATAATTTTTTCCGATTTCATAAAACTGTGATTCTCACGCAAGGTTTCGGCAAAGGCTTCCCAATTTATTCCTCATATCTAAGTGTGCCAACAATTTTAACGCTACCGCAGGGTCTCCCAGTGCTGATGGAATGCCCTGGTGATCTGCGCTTCAACCATGCACTGAACGTGTGTGACAACCCGTGGAAAACTGCCTGCATCGAGCTCCCTCTCCCCGAACCCGAGCTGCCGACCACTGAAGCGCCCGTGGTAACCGAGAAGATCGTCATCACGAAAACCGTCAAGGAGGTCTACCAACCCGTCGACGACACTGCTTAGTAAACAATAAAGCTTCTGCGCATGAACGATGGTTATTGTGTGTGAATTACACTCGCCATAACAGACGCACAAGCTGTACTTCGCGCTACGACATGCGATAGCACATTAGTTTTGTGGAAATTAGTGTGTTCCACTATCAGTGACCTGCATTCCCTGGTTCCTGACTTGAAGATCTGGCCACCGCCTGGGCACCGAAGGTGTGAAGAAAATTTTTTGTACTATTTGTGGCTTAGTGGTCGCGCTCACCACACCATACTCCTTAATAATGGGATGGGCCTACAGCCCTGCGTGTGGCGCTTGGGACTGTGAAGAAAATGCTTCACATCTTTGCGTCTGCCCCCGTTCCATCATGAAGAGGCAAGACCTATGTACCGCGCTAGAGACAATGCAAACCGGCTACTGTCAAAGAAAGATAATAGGGCAGTGGTCACCACAGACGTGCGCATTAAAGGCTGCCAGAGCGCTAGCTAACTTTCTGAGCTCTACGGGCTTGCGGGATAGCCAGTGATAATGATGTGTGGAAGTTCGATTTTCTGCCCGCCAATTTCCATTTCTGTGCTCGCCATTTTCTCTTCCTACATCTTTACATCCCGTTTGCCTTTTCACCACTGCAGGATAGCAAACCAAACATTTACCTGTTATCCTCCCTGCATTTCCCTCGTTTCTCTTTCTCTCTCTCTCTCTCTGGTTGTCAGGCGACAAATGTAATCATATTTTACTTTAAGGTATCGTTTCTCTTAACTTTTTTATTCAACACGTGCTTTTCACGTGCAGCACATACTTTTCAAAGACTTCACGTGACAATGCATATCAAGCAAGTACTACGTAACCTTAATCGGTCTCCAAAGTGTAAGCCGTTTTCGGTCTGACAAGCACATGGCAATCTCCAGAACCATTAGTACTGTCGCAGGCACCATGTAGAGTATATTTTATTAGGCTTTGAAAAAGAGTACGTCCGATGCATATCATTTATTTTGGCATGCCTCGCGTTAAGATGAACCAGCCTAAGCGCGCTGAACAGCTAAGTACCCACTTCGCTCGCGTAACCTTCCTTCTGTGCGGGTTGCAGTGCCGCATGCTTGAACGGGTGCAGGTCAGCATCGCCTCTATTGCTGCAACAACTGCCGAATCTGTTGCTCGTATTCACACAGAGTTCTTACGCTGGAACCCTTCGTAAACACTCATACCAGCCAATCGTGACGTTGGACATATCATCAGTGATAGCAACTGACCAATGGCAAGCAGCGCCTACGAACCAAAAGCTTTGTGAATTCGGTCCCTGATTCCACAGTGTTGATGCGCCTTCACAGAAAGAAAAAAATCCATTCCATTCGGTGCCCATCGACGCGATACCACAACAGCCTGTGCTTCACACAAGAGACCCAGTGATGCAATTAGGCTCCGCTGCTGATCCACTTGTTGCGATTGGTGGAAAGGCGTTCGCGTCGCAGCATTTCGGAAGTACAAAGATGCACGAAGTGGAAACTACGATCTATAAATTAACATAAACGTTAAATAAACGGACCGAGGAAATGAGCTCTTCAGTTAATAGTTAGCTCTACAGACCACTTTTCAAATCGCCTTCAGTTATTGCTCGCGAGCATACACAAGTGATCTCTGTCGTAGTGTTCGCTTTGCCGCTGACAAGCAATTTTTGCTTGACCCTTCTTCTTGCTGGTGATGCTGAAAATTACACTGTAAAGCACATTTCCACTATTAGTGTTGAAAAGCGTTGATGAACCACATATAAGAATAGAATAGGTAATTATGTACACATGCCCATGCTAAAACGTTTTTTTTTTTTTTCAGAGTAACACTAATTACTAAAGCGCTGGCCACAAATACTACGAAATTCCTGCATACAAAATACAGGCATGTCTTTACCACAGAACAATATGGGCATTTGGGTTATGGCCTTACACGTCATAACCATGACTACGCTCGTCAGAATCAGGAAATAACCCGCGCGTTGAAGAGAAGTAAAACATAATATTTTTTTTTCATAATGGCATAGCTGTGTCCTGCTTGTTACTCTTAACAGTAAGACGTCTATTTCGCCGTTTTGTCATCAGGGTGAGATGTGACAACAAAATTAAGAAACCGATTATGAAAATAAGCATAGGCCAATTACCCGGCAGAAAAGTCAAGTACTTCTGCGGACGCTTGGTTCTTTCTTCAAGGAAGTGAAATAGTGTCGTTCCAACAGGAAGGCATCATATCCATTCGATGCCTTCAGGTGCGTTTCAAGCCTCTCTGTGCATGGATTTTTTTTTATCAGCTCACCTGTCCAAGGCCTACGTCGTGTAACAAAATGCAAAAAAATACGTACATAGAACATTCATCTGCTCAGTAAGCTAATCGTATTTAAGCAACCAAAACAAAAAGGCATAGCACAACTAAAACATGTGGCGTTGCACATGCATCCGAAAATGCCCCACTAAGAACTTTGACAAACGTAGCCTGAGAACCACACTGATTGTGGCAATCAACTACTGAATAATGGATTCTCCAAAGATCAAAAACCGCGGGTGGCGCATATGTCAATTGCGGAAGCACTGAAAATGTAGGAATCAGTGCTGTTTCGTTGACGGTATCTTCTACAAATTGAACAAGCTGACCAAAAACCGCGCTTCTAAAACCTAGTACAGGAAACAAAAATGCTTGTTTTCTTTAACGTGCCCTACTTTAAGCCCTCGGCCACATGCACTATGACTCATGTTTAGTATAACTGCTTCTCCTTTACTAAAAGATTTCTTACACGACAATGTAAGGACCTTTAGAAACAGCCGCGAGCGTTTTCTTCTGAGTTTCTGATTAAAGAATGCGGTAGCAACCACATATTTCGTGCCGAATCTCCCACTGGCTTCAGTTCTCAAACCAAAAGGTTTCGCGCAAGCGTGTGCAGCCTCGAATATTACACTTACTGTGCTATTACCCGCAACGCCAGTAGACCATCACGCTTTCACACACCGGAAACGTTTATTTTTTTTCGATGCCGCGGCGGTGACTTCAGGAAAGAACGCATCAGCGTAACGTGCTTCAACGTGAAAGTGGCTCACTCACCCATATTTTCTGTCCCGTTGTTGCGTCGAGGATCAGAGATCTCTCAGTAACACTCGGTCTTGAAGATAACCAATACAGGCACACCGGCCGTTCCATCATTCGTGCTCTTCAAAATTCATCCGGAGGCTCATTACTCCTGATGACGACAAGTCGTTCAGAATTCAGACGCGAACATTATCACCCATAATAACGCCGACTAACAGATCCAACGCGAATCACAAATTCAGCACATGAAAACAAGCAGCCGCGGACATGGCGCCAGCAACTTTTTCTGAACGATGCAACTTGATCGCAGCCACTCTCAGTTACAGTTTACTGTAGTTCACTATACTCTCGGCTGTTGACGTGCGATTGTTGCCAGGCCACAAAGACGGCTGCTGTTTCTTTTATCAATCGAAAGCTCACAGCGACAGCGTTGAGGAGCTAAAGACGTACTCTTCCTCATGTTGTCGTTTGATAAGCATGACAATTTAACTAAAACACATTCTATGTCTTATATACTTGGCCTTTTGCTAGGCACATTTAAGAATAATATCGACATCAAGCGCATTTCTCGGTTGGTGCACTACACTCATGCCGAGAGCCCGTTTCCAAGGCGTTCCACGATGCAAAAAGACAGAGTCTATAGCATTCCTCAAACGCAATTGTGCCTTGAGCGATGGAAAGCCCGCCGTCCTTACGAATACCTGCTAGATTGCAGGCCTATGCACTCCATTTCATGACGTCATGCTACTTGGACCAATATTTTTATTTCCATGCCCAGCGTGACGAACGTGGTGACATCAAAACCACCGCAGCTTACTCGGGAGCATCCCCATTATATTCTATGGCTGTCGGGCAGGGTAGCATTACGTTAAGGATCGAAATGCACCGGGCTGCTGCTTCGACTCGACAGAGTCGATGAGAAGAGTCGAGTGTAGACAATATTACGCAATACGGGAGCTAGCTTCGCATACGGCTCCTGAAGAAAAATAGTTGCCCACGCCTGCTCAAAACACTTCGTTTTTATTATGGAGTTTATTGCGCATAAGCTGCACACTGTCTATCGGAAATGCTGCAGTGGTAGAGGGACCTGCTAAGTTATGACGACAACCTTCAATTCTGTAACTTTAACTCACAGCATAGCACAAAACCTGGCGTTACACGCCAAACTAGCCTAATGCGGACGTTGTGGCCTGCAAGCAAGTCCGTAATATCATCCTCAGCAGCAGAATGACGCTCCCACCGAGGCATCGCAGCAGAAACCCGTAATGGACGAACTCGATGCTTCGAACGCGTCACCGTTCGCATGAAGCACACATGAACGATTAGACTTTGGTGTAATTCGCTCGCTATCTGGCCATGGTGAGTCTGACGTCCTTGATTTGTCTTGCGCCCATGGGTATTTTCTATGTGTAGTAATTCAGCTAGCAGGAGCAAGTGTATGAAAGGTGCAATAAATTCCCTTTTGAACTGACGTAGTGTGCTGGTCTGGGCTGGTTGATACATCATTGGGACGGGAACAAACAGCACTTGGATAGGACGACGTGAGGACGACAGACAAGGCGCTGATGCCATCAGCGCCTTGCCGTCCTCACTTCGCCCAGCCCAAGAGCTGTTTTTCCCATCCCAATGCCATTTTGATTGTCTGCACTAGACAGAGAGATGCAAATGAGCGAAAAACGGCGAGGTCAACCAGAGTGAAACCGTCCGGTTTGCTACTCTGTACTAGGGAAAGGACAGGAGAAGTAAAGACGGAAAGAAGAGCGGGGACAAAAAGAAAGGCGGGACAAAAGGGGGCGGAATGGCATAATTCATCATCATCAGCCTGGTTACGCCCACTCCAGGGCTAAGGCCTCTCCCATACTTCTCCTACAAGCCAGGTCATGTACTAATTGTGGCCATGTCGTCCCTGCAAACTTCTTAATCTCATCCGCCCACCTAACTTTCTGCCGCCCCCTGCTACGCTTCCCTTCCCTTGGAATCTAGTCCGTAACCCTTAATGACCATCACTTCTCTTCCCTCCTCATCACATGTCCTGCCCATGCCCATTTCTTTTTCTTGATTTCAACTAAGATGTCATTAACTCGCGTTTGTTCCCTTCCCAATCAGCTCTTTTCTTATCCCTTAACATTACACCTGTCATTCTTCTTTGCATAGCTCGTTGCGTCATCCTCAATTTGAGTAGAACCCTTTTCGCAAGCCTCCGGGTTTCTGCTCCGTAGGTGAGTAATGGTAAGACACAGCTATTATACACTTTTCTTTTGAGGGATAACGGCAACCTACTGTTCATGATCTGAGAATGCCTGCCAAGCGCACAACAGCCCATGCTTATCCTTCTGATTAGTTCCGTCTCATGATCTGGATCCGCCGTCACTACCTGCCCTAAGTAGATGTATTGCCTTACCACTTCCTGTTCCTCGCTACCTATTGTAAATTGCTGTTCTTACTGTTAAACATTACTTTAGTTTTCTGAAGATTAATTCTTAGACCCACTCTTCTGCTTTGCCTCTCCAGGTCAGTGAGCATGCATTGCAATTGGTCCCCTGAGTTACTAAGCAAGACAATATTGCTACGGAATAGTATTACCGAAGACGAAGAGGCGAGCAGTACGAAGACGACGACAACGATTGGAGGCTAGCGCGGGCTGTTGCCTCTTGGCCAAGTGCGGCGTATTACGTTGTAAATATACTTGTATATAGCTTTTCATTTGCGTCTTCTTACGTAACATATCTGGTGGAGGTGGACGTTCCCTGTACCTCGTCACGGAGCTTCGCAGTGGACGGTACGTCGAGCCTAGCTTCATGGCTCCCGGCGATGACAATTCGACTCAGCCGCCTCCGACCCCTCCTGCCACTTCGACGACCTACATCTCTCTCCCTGCTCCTCGTGATCCTGGCGTATTCTCGGGCAAAGATGGGGACGACGTCGACGACTGGATCAGCCTGTACGAACACGTCAGCCGCAATAACCGGTGGGACCCTACTATCATGCTCGCCAACGTAGTCTTTTAACTCGGTGGCACACCTCGAGTTTGGTTTCGGACGCACGAAGAGGAGCTCACCAGTTGGGATTCGTTCAAGCAAAAGCTCCGAGACTTGTTCGGCAACCCCTACGGTCCAGCCGGCAGAACGGCGGAATTACGGCGGAACAGCCCCCGTAATTGGTATGTGTGCCGCCCGCGTCTCCTTCGCCGATCGCTCAACAGTCGTGCTATTCACGGTCATCGCCCACTGTCCCCATGACATCATCCTCGGCTTAGACTTCCTCTCCGCACATTCTGCTCTAATTGATTGTTCCGCCAGTACTCTCCGCCTTGACCTGCCTGTTCTGGATCCCGCTGAACCACACCCCAGTCGCCTCAGTTCCGTCGACTTTGTTCGCTTGCCACCTACGGCACTGACTTACGTTGACCTAGTGTCATCCCCACCAGTGCCCGACGGCCACTATATCGCGGCTCCTATACAAGACGTCCTCCTTACACACGGGATCGCGGTGCCTCATACCGTTTTATCTATTACGGCTAATTGCGTCTGCCTGCCCGTGGTCAATTTTGGCTTGACGACACAAGTGCTGCCACGCGGGATGTCTCTGGCCCAGCTTTGCTCATTCGAAGATCACTCAATAGCATCTATTGAGGTAGACAGCCATTCAGCCGATCCTCCTCTACCATCTCAGTCGACAACTTGCACCATCGCCGACTTACAGAAAATGATTGCGCCCGACATGCCGTCCGAGCACGCTCGTGAGCTCTACCGCGTTCTGTTTTCCTACAACGATATTTTTTACTTTCACGATCGTCCTTTGGCCCAAACTACAACTGTTAAACATCGCATTAATACCGGCGATGACCCTCCTATTCATCGCCGCCCGTATCGAGTGTCACCGGTTGAGCGTCAAGTTATTCACGCTGAAGTTCGCAAAATGCTTGCCAATAACATCATAGAACCGTCATGTAGTCCATGGGCGTCTCCGGTTGTACTGGTAAAAAAGAAGGATGGCTCATGGCGCTTTTGCGTGGATTATCGGCACCTTAACAGGTTTACCAAAAAGGACGTGTATCCCCTACCTCGGATCGATGACGCCCTTGACTGCCTCCATGGTGCTCGCTACTTCTCTTCTATTGACCTCCGCTCCGGCTACTGGCAGATTGCTGTGGACGATCTCGACCGCGAGAAGACTGCTTTTGTAACTCCGGACGGTCTTTATCAATTCAAAGTGATGCCGTTTGGTCTATGTAACGCTCCTGCCACTTTTGAACGCATGATGGACTCCCTTCTTCACGGTTTCAAATGGTCCATATGCCTGTGCTACTTGGACGACGTCATAGTATTCTCCCCAACGTTCGCTACGCACCTCGAGCGCCTCTCGGCAGTCCTGGACGTTTTTCGTCGCGCCGGTCTGCAACTGAACGCATCGAAGTGCCAATTCGGCCGTCGCCAGATTACCGTCCTTGGGCATCTCGTTGACGCGAACGGAGTGCAACCGGATCCAGGCAAGATCCATGCTGTTACGCACTTTCCTGTTCCGAAGTGTGTCAAGGATGTGCGCAGCTTCATCGGCCTTTGTTCCTACTTCCGCCGTTTCGTGAAAAATTTCGCGGCCATCGCACGACCACTAACCGAGCTTTTGAAAAAAGACGCTCCTTTCCAGTGGGGCGATAACGAGGCCTCTGCATTCTCGCATCTAATCGCCGTTCTCACAACGCCTCCCGTTCTGGCCCATTTCGATCCTTCTGCGCCTACCGAAGTTCGTACTGATGCCAGCGGTCACGGAATTGGCGCAGTACTGGCACAACGCCAGCGCGGCAACGACCGTGTTATCGCTTACGCCAGCAGGCTCCTCTCACCCACGGAGCGCAACTATTCCATCACTGAGCGTGAGTGTCTGGCCCTAGTTTGGGCGGTTGCGAAGTTCCGCCCATACTTATATGGCCGACCCTTTTCCGTTATCACCGACCATCACGCGCTTTGTTGGTTATGCTCATTGAAAGACCCTTCAGGAAGACTTGGTCGCTGGGCCTTACGCCTCCAAGAATATTCGTTCTCTGTCACCTACAAATCTGGCCGACTACACAAGGACGCTGACTGCCTGTCTCGCTACCCGGTAGACGAGCCTGACGACGCCGACAGTAGTACCGCCGACGGCATTTTCTCTGTGTCTGCCTTCGCTAACATCGCCGATGAGCAGTACCGAGACCTATCGCTGCGAGTACTCATCGAGCGTCTGCGCTATACACCTACCGACGCATCCGTTCGCCGATATGTCCTCCAGGGCGGCATTCTGTACCGAAGGAACTTCCTTCCTGACGGATCTGATCTTCTTCTTGTCGTGCCAAAACATCTACGACAGACTGTGCTCTTTGAGATGCATGACGCACCTACTGCAGGACATCTTGGCGTAACCCGCACGTACGACCGCGTCCGCCGCCGCTTCTATTGGCCTGGCCTCGCTCGCTCCGTCCGACAGTATGTTGCTGCCTGCGATACCTGCCAGCGTCGGAAAACACCTCAGGTGCTACCTGCCGGTCATCTCCAGCCGATCACTGTCCCTGTGGAACCGTTCTTTCGTGTTGGATTAGACCTCCTCGGTCCCTTTCCCACGTCATCCTCTGGGAACAAATGGGTAGCCGTCGCAACTGATTACGCCACCCGATACGCTATCACTCGGGCTCTCCCTACCAGTTGCGCCACTGACGTCGCGGACTTTCTCTTGCGTGACATTATCTTACTTCATGGCGCCCCGCGACAGCTGCTCACTGACCGTGGTCGTAACTTCCTCTCGAAAGTTATCGCCGACATTGTACGTTCCTGCTCCACTCAACACAAGCTGACTACCTCATACCATCCTCAAACCAATGGCCTGACAGAGCGGTTAAACCGTACTCTTACCGATATGCTGTCAAAGTACGTTTCCAAGGACCACCGCGACTGGGACAATGCCCTTCCTTACGTCACATTCGCTTATAATTCTTCCCGGCACGACACCGCCGGATTTTCTCCCTTTTATCTGCTCTACGGTCGCGAACCGACCTTGCCCCTTGACACGGCACTTCCTCCTGCTTCGATCTCAACAAGCGAGTATGCGCGCGACGCCATCGCTCTCGCCGACCATGCACGCCAGCTTGCCCGTGCTCGACTGACGGACTCGCAAACCACTCAGCAGCGTCAGTACAACGCCCGCCACCATGACGTACAGTTTTCGCCTGGTGCGCTCGTGCTCCTCTGGTCGCCCTCCCGTCACGTCGGACTTTCAGAGAAGCTCCTTTCGCGATACACAGGGCCCTACCGCGTGCTGCGCCAGGTGACGCCTGTGACGTACGAAATTGCCCCTGTGAGCTCAACCTCGTCATCTACTGTGGCACCTAGTGATGTTGTGCACGTCAGTAGGCTCAAGGCCTACTACACTGTTTCCAAGTCCGGCCTTTAGTCGCTCCGGGACGGCACTTTTGCCGCCGGGGGTAGTGCTACGGAATAGTATTACCGATGACGAAGAGGCGAGCAGTACGAAGACGACGACAACGATTGGAGGCTAGCGCGGGCTGTTGCCTCTTGGCCAAGTGCGGCGTATTACGTTGTAAATATACTTGTATATAGCTTTTCATTTGCGTCTTCTTACGTAACAATATCATCAGCGAATCGCAAGTTACTAAGGTATTCTCCATTACCTTTTATCCCCATTTCTTCCCAATCCAGATCTCTGAATACCTCCTGTTAACACGCTGTGAATAGCATTGGAGAGATCGTATCTCCCTACCTGATGGCTTTCTTTATTGGGATTTTGTTGCTTTCTTTATGGAGGACTACGGTGGCTGTGGAGCCGCTATAGATATCTTTCAGTATTTTTATATATGGCTCGTCTACACCCTGGTTCCGTAATGCCTCCATGACTCCTGAGGTATCGACAGAATCAAACGCTTTCTCGTAATCAATGAAAGCTATATATAAGGGTTGGTTATATTACGCACATTTCTCTATTACCTGATTGATAGTGTGAATATGGTCTATTGTTGTGTAGCCTTTACGGAATCCTGCCTGCTCCTTTGCTTGACAGAAGTCTAAGGTGTTCCTGATTCTATTTGCGATTACCTTAGTAAATACTTTGTAGGCAACGGACAGTATGTTGATCGGTCTATAATTTTTCAAGTCTTGGGCGTCCCCTTTCTTATGGATTAGGATTATGTTAGAGTTCTTCCAAGATTCTGGTACGCTCGAGGTCATGAGGCATTGCGTATACAGGGTGGCCAGTTTCTCTAGAACAATGTGTCTACCATCCTTCAACAAATCTGCTGTTACCTGATCCTCCCCAGCTGCCTCCCCCCTTTTCATATCTCCCAAGGCTTTCTTTACTTCTTCTGGCGTTACCTGTGGGATTTCGGATTCTTCTAGACTATTTTCTCTTCCATTATCGTCGTGGGTGCCATTGGTGCTGTATAAATCTATATAGAACTCCTCAGCTACTTGAACTATCTTATCCATATTAGTAATCATATTGCCGGCTTTGTCTCTTAACGCATACATCTGATTCTTACCAAATCCTAGTTTCTTCTTCACTGCTTTTAGGCTTCCCCCGTTCCTGAGAGCATGTTCAATTCTGTCCATATTATAGTTCCTTATGTCAGCTGTCTTACGCTTGTTGATTAACTTCGAAAGCTCTGCCAGTTCTATTCTAGCTGTAGTGTTAGAGGCTTTCATACATTGGCGTTTCTTGATCAGATCTTTCGTCTCCTGCGATAGTTTACTGGTATCCTGCCTGACGGAGTTACCACGGACTTCCATTGAACACCGGAATGGCATAATTATAGTGTTTCTAATAGGCCACTGCCACGTAAAAAGATCAATACACCTTTGACCGACTTGCAGTGCGATGACGGTTCATGTCGGTATTCCGAGACTGTCTGGTCTGACACTGGCTTGTCGCCAAGGCGTGCAAACACGGCCGCTAGTGACAGCCGATGCTCGCTGTATCGAGGACAGTGGCAGAGTACGTGTTATATAGTCTCTTTGCCGCCGCAGTGGCTGCTAGCCATGCTCTCATCCATACCGACTGGGAAGGTGAAAGATTTTGTGAAAGCGACACCAAGCCACAGTCAGCAAAGTAGTGCTGTCTCGAGTCGGGGGAGTCCAGATGGAAGTCGAAGTCGAAGGGACGCGTCCAGTAGGTGTAGATATGTGCGCTTCAAGCTTGGTGTTTTCTATAAATGCCTTATGGCTTCATTTGCAAACACATGAATTTTAAATGTTGCGTCTGGTCTTGACAATGGAATGAAGTCTTGCAAGCTTGCCTCATGTGCAGATCCTGCTGCTGCATCGGTATATTCATTGTCCATTATGCCACACTGGCTTGGAATCCACTGTAACGTGATGTAGTGTTCTTGCTCGACGAGGTGGTGAAGTGGCAGTCTGATTTCTAGAACTAGTTGTTCATGGTGCCCGTGGCGTAACGCGGAAACCAAACAATGAAGAGCAGCCTTGGAGTCACTCAACATGCTCCATTTCTTGGGCAGTTCATCAGAAATTGGGCGAAGTGCACAAAGAATGGCAGCGAGCTTCGCGGCAGTCAACGTAGTCTGGTGACATAGTCTAATCTTTGCCGTTGAGGTTTTTCCAGGAAAGCTCACCGATCCTGTAGACCCATTCACCATGGTTGAAGCGTCAGTATATAGATGATGATACTCGTTGTCTCGTACAGCAAGAGCAGTAAAAAATGCTTGAGTGCTGCAGACGAGAGCTGTGCTTTTGTTCGTATTCCTGGCGGCATTAGTCGAATTTTTGCTTGAGCCAAGCACCATGGGGGAAACGGAACTCTCGCGGGAGCTGTATAACCTGATGGAAGGTATGCACTGCTGTTTGTTGTTCCTTTGTCCCAAGAGCACATGTGAGATCCCACACAGCAGAAACTTTTTTTCAAAGGATCTGCCCTCTTTGTTATTTCTTTTTTGGGAAAAACACATCAACAATAAATTTAATGCATACATTGTTTATCTTATGCAAGAACGCGTGTAAATTAGGCAGAACCACACATTTTCGCCGCTTTTTAAGAACATGAGTAGAGCTCCTCTCTTTAGGCTTTTTAGAGCCTTTTGGGCAGTGAAGACCAGAATATTACTAGGATAGCCAGATACCTGTAATCGAGCAACTTGTCTTGAAAATGCCCATACCTTTGTGTGGTGACACGACACACACTGCAGATATCAGATGGTTTACAGCGATACCGTATTTGTCTAATCTACAGTGGGAGGGCGAGAGAACTTAATGAAGATTTTTTGGTTCTGGGAGAAAAATACCAGCATGAATGACTTGCATTAAAGGACACGGCATGATCAAGAAAGGTCGACACATTATCTTGCGTAACTTCATGCGTGAAACTCAGCCCCCGCCATTCTTGCATGAATAGAGCAACTATGTTAGTCATTTTCTGCACAAAGAATTCAGACAACTAGCAAAAGATAATCGTCTACCTATGTGAACAGCTTTATTAAAAGGCCTTCCAATTATTCTTCAATAACCCGATCTAAGCAACTCAAGTTATGCGTGGCTCTGCCATCGCAAACACCAGAGGCCAGCGAAGCTGGGGGAAGGTCGGTAAAGTAGCGCTAAACCAAACAGTTAGTCAAACTTTTGCTGGGCTTCCCCAGCTCCGCTGGTCTCGGGTGTTTGCGATCCCACTGCCTTAAATAGGACTACCGAAGCAGGCGCGGGGGTTTTTATCAGATAGCAATGACTTCACAGCACCTGTGTCCCCGTCGCGCCGATCCTTCTCCCTCGCTAGGCTCCTCCTGGCCGCGTCGCAACGCTGCGAGATACTCCGCTTTCCCTTCCTCTCAGCTCTCTCTCCCCCATTACGGCGAAACTGCGGACGTCAAGAGAAACCCATCGAGGTTGTAACAGCTCCACTGTAAAAAAAAACATATCGTAAACAACCGTTGCAACTCGAGAAGCAATCCATTGACAGAATTTTGAGTGCACTCGTTTCGCCTCAGGCTACTAAGCTTGAACTTAGGCAGAAGTTAAGGAGTTCCATAAAGCTTTCACCAGGCATGGTAACAATTTAAATAAATGGGCCTTCATAATTTTCCTGGATGATAGTCATTTACTTACGACACTAATTCAGGATTGGGTATGGAGTAGAATTATTTTTTGCAGGAAGGCGGTGAAAATTCGCGCTTGTGCTATATTTACACGTGTTCTCGCATAGAATAAAAAAGAGCGCCAAACTTTATAGTTGATGTCGGTTCCTTGAGGAGCGGTTTTGCTCTGCAGTTGATAAGAAAGAGCAAAGAAGGCTGATCTCTCGAAAAGGATGTGGTATGAATTATACTAATTGCTATGTCACTTGTCAAAGCAATGTTGCTTACTGTATTCATTTGCCCTGCAACTAGGTATAGATTGGGCAAACTGAACGCTTTTTGAATGTACGTCTGCGTAAGCGCCACCATAGGCGAAAGGCTGCACTGGGTTTGCATTTTGTTTAAATTATAATAATAACCTTTATTTTTTTATATGAACGTGATGGGCAAGGTGAAGAAACTGCCAACTTTAGCCTCATTCTTTTCGTCAACGGGCAACCCTGTACTCCTCCGAACTCGCTCGGCGACGGGCATCCCTATCAAAATAAAGTTTAGTTGTTTTGTTCACCTCAAACGAAGCAGTCGGTTCTTTTTTGACCTGCCATAATTTCCTCAATATTTGGTGCCGAAACCCGGGAGAAACGATCGAACTTACCATTGAGGCAACAAGGTCAACAGACGTCGACACCGCAACGAGCTCGGGGAAAGCCAGCAACGATCCTCGGGGAGAAAACGGTCGACGAGGCGCGCCTTCAACAACAAGGCCTAGGGACGCGCCACCCAACCGAAACCGACACCATGACTGAAGCCCCATCGCGGTAAGCGAACCGTAAACATTGATGCCACGATGGAACGGCTCAAATTGAAAAGAAGTGCATTGAGAGCTCAAGTCACTAAACTGATTTCTGAATCGGACTTAGTCTTGGAGAGTCATGCAGACGAAGGAGCTCTTAATGTATTGTCTGCGAGGCTTAGCGCCCTCCAAATACAGCTAAATGAGGTGGACGCAGCCATCGAGCCCTTAGTGCAAGACCAAGACGCAGAGCAAAATTATGTGTGGACCATAGAATACAACGACCGTATCGTCGCACACATGGAAAAACTCTGCCAAGAAGCAGAAAAAGACCTGCTAACAAAACAAGCAGAAATGGCGGCGACGCGGGCGCAGACCGACGGCCCTCCGGCGGCGGCCAAGTGCAAAGTGAAACTGCCGAAGCTCGAGTTACAACGATTTATCGGCGCCGCCACGGAGTGGCAGTCCTTCTGGGAGCAGTTCGAGCAAGCGGTGCACGGAAAGGACGGCCTCTGCAACGCAGAGAAGTTTCTGTACTTGCAATCGGTGCTTTCGGGAAAAGCCGCAGCGGCCATTGGCGGCATTCAAGTGACTGGGGCAAATTACACCACTGTCATCGAACTTCTGAAAGAGCGCTTTGGTCGACGAGACGTGCTGATTCAAGAACACCTGACTCAGTTACTCGACTTGCCAACTGTACAGAACGAAAAGGAGCACATCGGCCTACGTCGACTCTATGACCGCCTGCAACGGAACATCGCTGGTCTCACAGCGCTCGGAGTCAAGGCAGACAGTTACGGCGCCCTGCTCTCCTCCGCACTCCTGCGAATGCTGCCAACCGATCTTGTTGTCGGATACCATAAGGGACTTTCCGCTGCAAGCAAAGATGATGCAATCAGCATCAACAGTTTGCAAGCGTTTCTTAAAACAGAAGTTGAGAGCCGGGAAAAGGCACTACAACCTGGTAATCTCGCAGCCAGAGAATCAAAACATCGAGACAGAGAAAAGAGCAAACCTCAAAGAGGGCCAGCAGCTTCTCTTTTTTCTGCGGGTGCTTCGAAGCAGTCCGATCCATGTGCATTTTGTGCTGCAAAAGATAATGCGACTCACAATTGTCAGGCGAAGATCTCATTGGATGAAAAGAAGAAAAGGCTCACTGCAGCTGGCCGGTGCTTCCGATGCTGCATAAAAGGGCACACTTCAAGGGAATGCCACAACAAAAGAATAAAATGCAAGGAATGTGGTAGAAGACATCTGACTCAGATGTGTGACCCGACATGGAAGCCACTCGAGAACAAAGCCACAGAGTTGCACTCTTGGACAGAAAAGAAATCTGAAAAGATACCAACTGTGCTGCTCCAAACCGCTCAAGTATGGGCAGAGGGACGAAGAAGAGCGCTCACTCGTCTACTCTTTGACGGAGGTAGCCAACGAAGCTTTGTCACTAAAAGACTTTAACGGGAACTGCAACTAAAGGTTGTAGGTGAAGAGGACATCACAATCTACCCATTCGGAGGAGCAGGAAACATTATCAAAGAGAAGCGCAGAAGAGTGAAAATTTGGCTAAGAAGTCAATACGACCGTAAAGAGCACTCTATCGAAGCTCTGGAAATACCGGAGATCTACTCTGATCGGCTTCATGTTCCTGAGCACATCCTAAAAGAGGTGCAAGCGGACATGGATGAACTGGCAGATGTGACAGTTGCACCAGCCCATTTGATGGGAAGCGGGATCGACATTCTTATCGGTGCTGACTATTACTGGACTTTGGTCTGTGGTGAAGTCAAGAAGCTGCAAGGCGCATTAGTTGCGGTAAAGACCGAATTTGGCTGGACTCTACAAGGAGCGATTCCCAGCAGTAGCTCAGCTGCCTACTGCTCAACCGTGGCAGTGCTTCGTGCCGAAGTGTTCGCCGACACAAACAGCTTGTCCAAGGAGCTTAAATCGTTCTGGGAACTTGAGAGCATTGGAATTATCGACTCTTGTGCCCAAACGAACGAAGAAAGCGAAGAAATCATGAGCACATTTTCGGCATCGGTAGAGAAAATGGACAAGCGCTATGAGGTAGCACTGCCCTGGAAACCCTTGAACATGGAACTCGCCGACAACAAAGCTGTTGCAAAGAAGCGCTTGACTAACCTCACAAAGAAGTTAATGAAAGATGAGTCGACACTGATCAAGTATGACGAGGCTATCCGTCAGTACCTGGAACAAGGGTTCGCAGAACGACTTCCATCGCAAGAAAGCAACAACGATGTAAGCAGATTATACTACATGCCTCATCGTGCAGTTTTTAGGCCTGACAGCGTTTCGACCAAGATTAGAGTCGTCTTTGACGCATCTTCTCACGATGCAGGTTGTATATCTCTGAACGAAGCCCTAGAACCAGGACCGAACTTGAATTCAGATTTACTTAAGATTTTGCTGAACTTCAGAATTCATCGTATTGGATTAAGTGCAGACATTGAAAAGGCATTTCTGCAAATTTCGGTGCAACTGGCGGATCGCGATGCCCTCCGATTACTCTGGTATGCACATCTTCCAACGAAGGAAGACCCAGAACCTCCTATTGAAGTCTGGAGAAGGACACGTGTCCCTTTTGGCGTGACAAGTAGTCCATTTCTCCTCGCAGCCACCGTGCGCCACCATCTGTCCACGACAGAAGATTACCCGGAAATAAGAAAAACCATCAGCGAGAGCCTTTACGTAGACGACCTCATAAGAGGAGCGAACACAGTGGAGCAGGCTACAGATTTCTACCGAGGGGCACTAGATGTCATGAATCAAGCAAGCATGACACTGCGTAAGTGGAATTCAAATTCCAAGAAGCTGCAACAGCTGTTCAACGACGAAGGAACCGGATGCGCCCTTGGCTTCGTGGAATGTCCAACAACAAGTGTCTCCCGGGTCCTCGGACTTGTATGGGATAAGGACAGAGATCACCTAGCATTTTTCATGGAGGCCATCTTAGATTTCCTAGACCGAAGCAGCAACACCAAACGATTCATTCTTCAAGCATCGGCTCGTATATATGACCCACTTGGTCTCATTTCTCCGGTCACAGTTACAACCAAGTTGATGTTTCAAACACTGTGGGAATTGGGTATTGAGTGGGACGCCCCTCTGCCTGAAGAAGTCAAAGCAGCTTGGACGCAGTGGCACACCCAGCTACACCATTTAACGGACATAACAGTGCCAAGACGATATGGTAGCTTACCCAACGATAGCTGGAATGAAGTACATGTCTTCACAGATGCCAGCCCCAAAGCTTACGGCGCAGTTGTATATTTGCGCATCTTCGGGGTCAAGGAAGCAAAAGCTACTCTGGTCCTCTCAAAGTCCCGAGTAGCACCAATTAAGAGAATCTCTCTTCCAAGACTGGAATTGATGGGCGTGGTGATAGGTGCTCGACTGAGGGAATATTTGGAGCGGTCACTGAGCTTTCCAATAGCCAAATGGTATCTGTGGACTGATTCATCTATTGCGCTGCATTGGGTTCGAGGTCCCGCCCAACAATGAACACCCTTTGTCGCCAACAGAGTGTTGGAAATTCAGCAGCGATCGGATCCAGACATCTGGAATCACTGTTCTGGGATCGAAAATCCCGCCGACCTTTTGACAAGGGGAGTCACACCTCAGGCACTCAAGTCGAGCTCACTTTGGTGGAATGGACCTGCTTGGCTTTCGAAGCCGTCTACTTGCTGGCCAAGGCATGAAGGCACCGCTGACATGATCATCGCAGACGAGGAAAGAATAACCCTTCGCGTTCACAACGTGACTGTAAAGGAATCTGTCTTGCCTCTGCAGAAATACAGCTCCCTCTCTAGACTGGTTCGAATGACAGCATGGGTTTTGCGATTTTTCCGCAGCGCCAAGCACTCCGGCCAAAAATACGAGGGACCTATTACGACCGAGGAAGTTTAAAAGGCGCATACTTGTTTGATTCTTCAAGTACAATTCGAGGCCTTCCAGTGTCTTCGCCGCTCGACACTCATGCCAAGCGATTCCCCGATACGTGATCTCAGCGTCATCTACGATGACGATGGAGTGCTGAGAGTGGGAGGAAGGCTTGGTGCAGCCGAGTTGTCCTACAACGTGAAGCATCCTGTTATCCTACCATCGAGACATCCCCTCACAGAGCTAACGATCAGCGCAGCCCACCGCCGGCTTCTTCATGCCGGCGCACTGGAGACTTACCGAATTGAGGGAAATGTACTGGATCGTGCGGGGAAGGCAAATGGTGAAAAAGGTGCTTAAGAAATGTGTGACTTGCAACCGTTTCAACAGCCGAGCTGCTACTGAGCCAGTCGCTCCTCTGCCTCGTGAGAGGGTGACACAAGCTCCACCCTTTGATGTTACCGGTGTAGATTTTGCTGGCCCACTGAACACAAAGGATCAAGGAAATAACCGGAAGTCTTACATGGTTATTTTCACATGTGCAGTGACCAGGGCAATACACCTTGAATTGGTGACCGACATGTCCACCTCAAACTTCCTGATGGCTTTCCGAAGATTTATCTCGAGAAGAGGAGTTTGTCGAGTGATCTTTTCTGACAACGCCAGGACATTCCAGCGCGCTTCTAAGGATCTAAAGCGACTATGGACAACAATAAGAGGAGAAGAAATTCACAACTTCTTCACTAGCCACCAGATCTGCTGGAAATTTATAGCTGAGAAAGCTGCTTGGTGGGGAGGATTCTGGGAAAGAATGGTTCGGTCCGTGAAAACATCGTTGAAGAAGGTCTTGGGAAAAAGCTACTGCAACTTCGAGGAGCTCACGACAATCCTAACTGAAATTCAAGCTGTCATCACCTCTAGACCCTTGACCTACGTCTACACGGAGGCGAGCGAACCCGAACCTCTAGCACCATCGCACTTTCTAGTGGGAAAGCGGCTGACCACTCTTCCTGAGAGTGGTCCCGCTACAGAGGTGGCTCAGCCCCCTGGTCAACTCACTCGTCGTTGGCACTACCGACAAAGGATGGTCGACCAATTTTGGCGTCGCTGGCAAAAGGAGTATCTGACGAGTCTCCGGTCAGCACATGTCGCTGTTCCGAATTCGTCAAGCGCACTGAAGAAAGGCACTCTCGTTTTAGTTCATGAACATTATCGACCGGGGCAACTCTGGAAAACTGGACAAGTGTCAGAAGTTCTTCTCGGACGAGATGGAAGAATCAGAGCTTGCATGGTGCGCATGCCTAATGGAACCACATTGAGAAGACCGATTCAACTGTTGTACCCCATGGAATACATGGACGAATGACCTGAAGCTCATTCCGCGGGGGAGTATGAAGAAACTGCCAACTTTAGCCTCATTCTTTTCGTCAACGGGCAACCCTGTACTCCTCTGAACTCGCTCGGCGACGGGCATCCCTATCGAAATAAAGTTTAGTTGTTTTGTTCACCTCAAAAGAAGCAGTCGGTTCTTTTTTGACCTACCATAATTTCCTCACAGGGTAAGGCAAGAAAAGCTGAAACATACAGCTTGACTAGTTCCCCCCCCCCCCGAAGAAAAAAAATACATTTCATAAAGGCAGACAGTTCAGCTACCGACAACAAATGAAAACACATTTTTTTATTGTACAAAAATAATACCCATCACTACAAGCATCATTGTGGCATATAAGTATGCACATTCCCAACCATGTGAACATGCAACTGTAGTAATGGTTTTATATTTACAGGACGTCGCTCGAAGACTTATGTAAGCACCCATACACACAACAACGGCTCACTAACAGCTGCATAAGCGTATATCACGAACACTTATCACTAAATTTTACAAAAAAGGAGTCAAGGAAACACGTCAAAGACAAACGGAAATCTACGATAAGCATACGAAATTACACGAACGAGAACAATTTTCAGAGAAATGCACCTAAATTGCTGTTTTGATGTATTTTATAGCTGCATAGCCTGTCTGTGACAAAAGTACAATAATTGTGGCAATTTTCTTTTCCTCATTTGCTGTCCAAATTTCGCTACTACATGTATCATATAAAGGAGTTTTCTTTGACAAAGAAACTAAAGCTGAGAGAAAGTTTATGTTATGTTATGTTTATTTTAGTTTATGTTAAACACAGGCGGTATGGATACACCTGAGTAATTTTCAATATTTCCAACTTTTCAAACAACGCCAGAGATGGGTGATCTCGAGGAACACCGAGAACATGTCGCTACATTCTTTTCTGCATTGTAAGAATTTTACGTAAGTTTGTAACAATCGTACTTCCCCAAACAAATGTGCATAACCAATATGAGAGTGAAATAATGTAGTGTAAAGAATAACCTTGACCTGCACAGGCGACATCTCTTTATTAATGTACGCAACTCCTGCGACACTTAAAATCTTAGGAACAACATGTTCCGCGTGCTCTTCCCACGTTAAGGTCTCACTGAACACAACACCAAGAGTTTGAATGCGCGGAGTATGTATAATTTTGAAACACCTAACAAAAGATCTGTATTTATGAAACCCTCTCATTTCTCGGACGGAAAAGTATGGCTTTTAAATTATTTGGCTTTACGTGTCAAAACCACTTTCTGATTAGAGGGACGCCGTAGTGGAGCACTCCGAAAATTTCGAGTACCGGGGGTTCTTTAATGTGCACCTAAATCTAAGTACACGGGTGTTTTCGCCCGCATCGAAATGCGGCCACCGTGGCCGGAATCCGATCCCGCGACCTTGTGCTCAGCAGCCTAACACCATAGCCACTGAGCAACCACGACGGGTAAGTATGGTTTTTGTCTTGGCTGTGTTCATTTTTATTGCATTAGCTCTTGACCACTCGTGCAAACGCGATAGTGAGCTATTTGCTTCAGAAATTAGGTCATTCGGACATGCAGCTGAAAAAAGCATAGTCGTGTCATCGGCATAAATGATATGTTTAATGTTCGGATTAATACATATAGTGTCATTCAAATAGGTAACAAATCAAAGTGGTCCAAGAATACTTCCCTGAGGTACTCCTGATGTTATTGTTGTTTTTTTGTCTGAAGAGAAACCATTGAGGTTGACATATGTGTCTAATTTTTTTAGTAAGATCGAATGCTTAAAAAAATTTAACGCTTTTGTGAAGTCTACAAAAACAGCCAAGGCTACTTCCTTTTTTTTCAAAGGCGTTTATTATAAATTCTTTCTGCTTAAGTAGAGCCTGTTCCGTCGACCTGTGTTTACGGAAGCCAAATTGTGACTGGAAATGTATACTGTATTTGTCACAGAAATTCATTATTTTGGCGCAAATTACTTTTTTTCGGCCGTTTAGAGAAAATAGGGAGTATGGTTACGGGTCTGTAATTTCGAATGTCCTTCTTATCGCCTTTTTTACAGAGCACTGTCACCCTAGTAACCTGCAATCGCTTTGGAAACACTCACTGTAAAAAACACAGATTAAATATGCGCGTTAGACACGCTAAAATTACTTCAATTACATGTTTGACAGGTTCAACTTTTATACCGTCTGCGTCGCTGCTTTTACCGGTATTTAGTCCTCGGAACACCGAAATAGCATCAGGCTTTATTACACGACTAACAAAAAGGGATTCCTGGTTTTTAGTTCTGATGAAACCTAGTGGCGCTTCCGTCGGAGGTTCTACTTTCAGCTCAACGAGGTATTTGTTAAATTCATCCGCTAAACGAGCACTTGTGATCTCTTCATTGTTACACTCAATCTTTGCAACGAAGCTAATGTTCTTGTGGCGATTTAGAACTGCATTCAGTATTTTCCATATTTCATTTGTTTTTCCTGCAGAACTCTGAAGAAATTGCAAATGTAGTCATTTCTTGCAGCTCTAATCTCATTCGTTAACTTACTGCGGAACATTTTAAATGTCTTTAATATATCTGGGTCACGTATGGCCGTAAATTTTGCATACAGTTTCTCTCTAATGTCAATCTGTCTGAAAAGTTATTTTGTAATCCATGGCTTACGTATCTTCTTTGGCCTCGAAAATACTTTTGGGGGAAAATATTTATTATATATATCTAGAAACAGACTAAAAGATATGTTAAATGCTCTTTCAGCATCTGTCTCGTTCAACACAATTCACCAATTTGCACAAGAAATTTGTAATTTGAAGATGTCCATATTCGTTAATGGAAAGTCTTGAAAGCATTGCTGTGTGAGTTTCGCTTAGTTTATCTAAGCAGACATACATACCGAAGCGATCGCTTATATGTGTGTACATCATTCCAGCTTTCATATTATATGCATGCAAGTTGATTATAAGCATATCAAGCAGCGAAGATGTGGGAGTAATTCTAGTAGGCTTATTAATGACATTCGTACATCCATATACTTTAATTAGTTGTTCAAATTACAGTTTTTCGAGCAGATCTCCAAGCATATTAATGTTAAAATCTCCGCCGATGATCACAGATAGCTTATTTTCATTTGAAAAAGTCAACAAAGGATCTAGAAATACCGAAAAGTTTTGCACATTCCCGCTCGGAGGCCGGTATACCATGCCTACTAGTTTTTTGTCGACCGCCAAACACAGGATTTCATAGTCTTCGTGCACCCAAGAGAAATTCGGCACTTGATCGCAGACAGATGTTTCTTCACCATCAATGCCACGCCTCCTCCACGAGAAGCAGCTCGCTTCAACAAATAGGTGTTGTAAGAGGGTAAGCATAACGCATTAGCTTCTGTGTAGCACGGCTCCGTAAGCATGGCCGTAAGCATGGTGATATCAAAAGCGAAATCAAGGTTGCTGAAGATTTCGAACCGAGCGGATTTGTTCTTAGCCGACTCGGCATCGAGGTGAAACAGCTTGAGTGAATTGGCATGTTCCAGACCACAAACATCTTTAAACTCGAATGGTGTAATGTAGTCTTTGTTTGAGGCCATAATAAAGGAAAAAAAAAACTATAGTACATTTAATCTTGGCTAGGTCCTCCTTGCATATTACATGATGTACTATTGTTCTGTCTTTCTGGCGGACAAAAACTTTGCCATTGCGATGCCAAGCGTATTTGAAATCGTGCACTTTGGCTTATTCCCTGATTACCTCAAGCCACACCCTGCTGTATTTCGCCAAGTTTTCCTGAATGTAGCAGCACATTTCTGACTAGTTGAGTTGTGCTTTTTTTCTTAAAAACTGAGCGTTCAAATCCTGTCTTGCAAAATGTGCTATGATACCTGGTATCTTATCTTTATGGACTGGAAGCCTGTGCAAAGCAACAATGTCGCATTTAGTTATTTCTGGAATGTGAAGCTTCGCTGGCACTTCATTAATTTTTGACAATTAATCTTCGTTTTCAGTGACAGGTATGCCATAGAACTCGAGATTTAGTTTTCCGCTTTGCCATTCAAGATAGTTTCGATCTTGAGCTATCTGTCGTTCTTTCCAGTTGCGCGGTTTTGTTAGTCAATTGATTCAATTCGTTTTTGTTAGATGCGATATTTCTTTGTCATGATTGCGCATGTGTACCAGAACTTCGTCATATTTATCTGACCTCACTTCCACTGCGTGCTCGATTTTTTCTACTATGTCCTTTGGTGTCATTAGTCTTTCCACTTTTACATGAATACCTTGAAGCACAGTCACTACGTCTGCATCTTGTTCGTTTTTAGGTTTTGCTGCTTTGGCTACTTCTCGGTTTTGCTGTCTTACAGGTTTGGCAATGCCAACCCTTCCGCTATGCTTCGTGTTTTTTATTTGCGGGTTGATTCTGCTATCCCTGAGCAGTTACCGAAGTGGTACATGAAGGAACATTCTCCGCACACCATCCCTTTTCTACAACTGTCTTTACAAACCGGACATGCATCATCATCTGAAAGTGGCATGGTTGCAAGGAAAACACCCACACAGAAAAAAACAGGGATATAACAATGGCAGCAGCAGTGGCGACAGGAACAAGAGGCAACTAAGTACAACCTACAGAAAACTGGTTCCAACTAACCTGCAATTTGCAGAACAGAGGTTTAGTGCTTGCATATATATATATACATATGTGTATATATATATATATATATATATATATATATATATATATATATATATATATATATATATATATATATATATATATATATATATATATATATATATATATATATATATATATATATAGGCCCACAGTTTAATCTTCCCGTGATGTTTTTTGACAGTCGCATGACTACAAAGTGGTTGAGGTCCATTTATAACGCTATTACACTATTAACAATAAAAAGGAGGGGGGGGTGATGGGGAGTGCCATCTATAGAAGTCACAAGATCGTGCTCCTTATCCATGCCTGATTCGCTGCGCGGCGACAAGCCCATTATTAAGGTGCTTTAGAATAACGTTGGCTATGCCAAACGCAAACAGATCTCGTACATAAAGAACTCACGTTGTCCTCTATGTGCGTTCTCCATACGTTCTGGGATTTCCCAGGTTTATGTGCACTTTGCGAACATACGCTATGTGGTCAGTACCGTACGTAATGCTTACGTGCCCCAAAACATAGCGTTGTCGAACGTGGCGGCTCCCATGGCCCCTGCTTCAGTGTGAATTCTCGTGATCGCTGCGCCAAATGCTCCTATACAGTACAAGGGCGATGCATTTCGTTACAAGAAGGCCTGAGACCTTGTTCGACTGCCATATAACATAATGGGGATGCTCCCGAGCAAGCCGTGGTGATTGGGACGTCACTACTATGCCGCTACTCTCGCTAGCTGTTGTTGCCAGTGCACGTTGAAATGAGCTCTCATTTCCTGTACGCTCACCTAAAATTTTTGATGTGATCGCAAAGCGGCTCAAATTTCTAAGTTCTTTCGGCGACTGAGGCATCCATATATCCCTAACGAGATGCGTGGGCATAGAAATCAGAGGACAGTTGCTAACACCTTGCCTTGGCTTGCATACGTTTAACGCGATGCACCAGATGGCTCCCGGTCTTCTCACCTCTTCCTTACCTTCGCGTTCTCTGACGTTAAACTAAAGGTCTTGAAGGGACGCGTGCGATAACGTTCTGCACATGGCGTTTGCGTTTAACGCATTGAAGTCGACAGACGCTATATTAAAGGCCGCATGCAGCACCCGCATGCAGGTTCGCAAAGGAAACCTTCGCTTCTGAAACTGTATTTTATTCCCCCACTACTTACTCCGCATCACGTCAAAGACGTGAAGTTGTGAAGTTGTACGAATGCACCCACGTATGCAAAACAGGTGAGAACCACCTTCGTCACATAGGCCTGCCACTTCCTGCTCTATTTATTTATTGACTGGAGGATTAGGGTGAAATTGCAAGTATTGACACTTGTTTCCTTACCGGCTCCCGCACAAACAAGCAGAAACTGAGAGAAGCGTAGGAAGTGGAAGCATTGAAACCGATTGCAAGCTTTAGCGTTGCCCTCGAGCTGCCCGCACGGTGTCATAGCAATACGCGTGCGCGACACGACACAATGCGGCACGCGAGACAGCTGCAGCAGCGTAGCGGCACACGCCCCCTCGCTGAATCTAGCTGTGTATGCACCAGTGCTGTCGCGACCAGGAGCGCCGGCCAGTGGCGTTGCCGTGGCGCCTCGCCAGATGAGATGAGGAGTACAGAAAAATGTGCTAGACACTCAAGCTTCGCCTTTGAGAATGGAACGCGATGGCGTTCCCGGCTACAGCAGCTTATGCGTCCGTGATGTTTACCGGGAAACGCTGGCGGCGAACGCTATGCACGAAGGCTTGCTTTGTGATTGTTCTTTTTTTATGCGAAGCATATTACTAGAGCTCAACCCAGCTCCTCAGGCGCGGCGGTGTCGCGTTCAATACCACGTTACACCGTGACGTCACGACAGAGGAGAAACGGGGCTCCAACTCGCGCCGTCGCTCGCGGCGTCGCGGCGGTATATAAGCAGCTGCGCTTGCCTCTGCTAGACACTCACGAGGTGAGATGCCTCCTGGAGACAGAGCTGCTCGTTGGAATGAGAAGCGAAGTTTGCGGCGTGCTACAGAGACTGTTTCTAGGTGGCTTTGCTACGGCGCAGCGACTACGCGCCCCGCGTCGAGCAACGCAGCGTTCGGCGCGACAACGAAATGTGCGCCTGAGCAAGCGCCGCACGCCTCAGCCGACGCCGACGACACCGGCTTTTCTGCGACACGAGCTCCTTAACGCTGTCGCGTTAAAATAAAGGCTTGTATGCTTCGCATCCTGGACTTAACCTTAGCTAAGCTACAGCCAGTTTTTTTTTTGATGGTGTGCAAGGCATAGAGTTTCCTACAAAAATTACTAGAGGGAACTCTGGCGCTGCAATCGTTGTCCTACCATGGGAATGATGGGAGGTACATGGATTTGTCTGAACTTCGTGCTTGTGGATTGAGGCGTTCTTGTGGCTTTGTATATTACGCTATATAAATCGTATTGTCGTTTATTTCAGCGCAATCTATATTCTTCGAAGTGCAGAAGACGCCGGGAACGCGTACAATTGCTATTAATTGGAACGATTGAGCATGTCTGTGTGCCCAAATCGAAACGCGCCAAGCGTCTCAAGGCGCTGGCATGCCCGCAATAAATTCATAAGTACGTTTCATTCCCTTGTCGATACATGCATCTGTGGCTTAATGGTTTCAATATCAGGCTCCTGCACTAGAGTCCCTGTGTTCGAATCTTGCCATCGGGCAATTTTAATGATGTTTATTTAATTATTTATTACGCAATACACTGTTGAAAATGACGAGTTTACAAAGTCACAAAGCTGTTTGAAGCCAAAAGGACGAAATTTAGGCAAATCCATGTATTTCCCACTATTCCCATGCTGGGACAACCGCTCCCATTGAAGCTCACGTAGACACTAGCGCCAGAGTTTCCTCTAGTAATTTTGTAGGAAACTCTATGGTGCAAGGAACTAAGGAGGCCGCGTCGCTCCGAATAAGACAGACATCAAACAGCAGCTAGAAAACACTATCACTTTGAAGGGGTTTGGGTGTTAGTTCCCGCGTAACAGGATTATGTTTTCTCTCCAGATTGTCTTATACTGTATGCTTATTTTATACCGTCTGTGTACCTTATATGATGTAGTTAACATACGATGTATTAGCAATAATAAACTGATTTTATTTGATTCGTATGTTCAAGTTACATTCTGACGCTATCTTTTCGGTAGGTTGCGTGTGAGTCGTAATTTACGATTTTTCTGACCCAGCTGACGTTGAGAAATTTATTTGTTGAGCAACTTCTTTGCGTTACACGGAGGGCCTGCGTGGTTGGGTATGAGTAGTTCAGAATGATTGTGATTATTCCCGATATGACAGTCGACGTTGGACGCCGAGGTGACTTTTCCTGTCATTCGTGTTGATGGACAACTACAACGGTGTCTGGTGACGTCCCTGCGTATTTCACCTCAGGGACGTCCACCACTCACGCCATGGCGCCTACTGTGTCGTGGACTCCCTCGAAGGCCCAAGTAATCGGCGTTGTTGTCCCTACGGGTAATGGTTCCGAGAGCGTCGGCCATGCGGTGGCTTCAATAGTTCCCCACTCTGAGGTCTACTTCGATCAGCACATGGGAGGCCTCAACTTCCAAGTCACCGTCAAGTGCATGGCTTACATGACTCTAATCGTCGACGCTGGCTGCGTTGCCATTGGTGGCGAGCGTTTCCCTGTCGTTACCGTCAGCCCGCAAG